>NC_143520.1:7530000-7805000 GCF_031878675.1 Megascapheus bottae | reverse complement strand
GGTCTTCAGATCTCAAGCTAGGGTTACAGGCATGTGCCACCAGTGCCTGGCAATTGTTTTATTTCTCCTCAGGACTCTAGCAGAAAGTGCAATAATGCTTAAGGTAGAGAAAAAATAGGCTATTAAGACTGGATTCCCTTAGGCAGGAATCTATACTGACCAGTTAGAATTAAGTCTGGCTATAAGTACCAGACACACAAAATACTACTGGCCTTACCGAGATGAACTTTAATTTTTCTTTCATGTAAAAGTCTAGAGGTAGCAGTCCTCGAGTGACTGAGGAGTAATACTCTTCCTGGATTCCTGTGTTTACAACTTCTGGTGTTCCATGTTATGGTCTAAAGTGGATGTTGAAGTTCCAACTGTCACATTTCTATTTTGGGCAATAAGAAAGAAGATACTTACATTTGGTTATATATAGCTAGTAGGGAAGCTGGGAGATGTCAATGTCTAGCTACATATCCAGCTAAATGTCCTTACTATTGCAAAGAAAAAGGAAAGGATAGATGTTGACTAGAAAATATGACATAACTGGGAACTGCTGGGTTTAATCTATCCACAAGCAGTTCATGAAACCAAGCTCCTAAAAACTCCTATCTGATAATATTACATAAATAATTAAAATATATGTTTCCAGGTGCCAGTGGCTCATGCGTGTAACCCTAACTATTCATAAGGCTGAGATCTGAGGGTCACAGTTAAAAGCCAGCTCAGGCCGGGAAGTCCATGAGACTCCTATTGCCAACTAACCACCAAAACGCTGGAGTGCTGTGGCTCAAGTGGTAGAGCTCAGGGACAAGGTCCAAGTCCTGGGTTCAAACCCCAGAACTGGTGTGTGTGTGTGTGTGTGTGTGTGTGTGTGTGTGTGTGTGTGTGTGTAATAATTTTTAGAAAATTTTTTTATAGCAGAATCAAAATCACAGCTGTTAAGAGTCATGTTGTTGCTTGTCACGTGGGCACTGAGAATGAAGTTGCAAGTGCATGTTGGAAAGAAAGGGCCTCTGAGATTCGGGGAGGAACGGGCTGGGCAAGTGTAACAGCGGCTGTCACAGTGTGAGAAATGGCTGTGATTGCTGACAGTGGACTTCCTCAGAATCTCAGATAAAGGACCTGGGGAGATTGATTTCGGTCAGATTCTCCTAACGAGTGTGCTTGCACTTGGCTCCACAAATCAGGGAGACTGAAATCTCAACTCAAAAGAATAAATTCCCCTCCTCCCCCAAAGGAGCATTTTTTTCACCCCAAATGAGTCCATTTCAATAATATATTTACCCTGTGGTACTCTAAGTTAACTTAATATGCTTAACTCTCCATGAAGGAGTGATTTATACACCACGAATGATTGTAGGGAAAAAATAGAGCTTGCTAGTCTGTGCGAACAAAACACAAAAGAACATCTTCCATGAACCACCACATCACTCGCCATCACATTAGACCTGACCGCCTTGAAAGTGAGGGCTCTTTCCATTTCATGGTGTCCTAAGTGCTCAGCGCAGTGCATCTTGTAAAGCTGGTACTGCTTGTTGAAGTAATCTCAAGAGATTCATCATCAGAGACAATGATATGAAAAACACCCAATAAAAATTAGTAACAGCTTTTTGTTAGTCTTGGGCCAATTCTATTGCCTCTGAGAGGGAAGAGAGTTCACAATAAGCCATGAGAAGTCTTGTGTGTTTGTAAAGAAGTGATAAAGGAAAAAATATTTACTGTACTTGATAATTGTTCATCTGTGTAAAAAAGAAAATTCACAGCTGTAAACCACAAGGAAGCAAAGAAAACCGAATCCATTGGAACCTAAGTGTTTTACCACTCTGAATCATAGGACACATGATTATTCCTTTTACTCTTCTGTTTGCTGGTTTTGCCCACTTACCAAAAGATGTTTTCTCTCCAGCTGAATTTCAGCGGCAAGTGTGAGAGGACAGCAAGACAAATGCTTTTTGCAAGAGGAACTCGTGGACAGTCACAGCACATAGCCAGATCTGGTTAGGAAAGTTGTGAGCCCCAGAATAAAACAAAAACATGGGATCTTTGCTTAAAGCTCTGTGGAAAATACCTATTAAAGTTACTAAAATAGAAAGTTTCCTGTCCACCTCCCTGCAGTCTCTCTAGTGACTTTTAAGGGTGAGTTTTTTTTTCTAAATGTTATTCTAAGAAAAATTACAAGTATAAGTTATTGACATGATTTTTAACTGTTCATCTTTATATTGTGAGATGCCAACTTTGCAGGTAAATAATGATGCTATTTAACTTGTGTGCAGAATGACTGAAATTATACATTTGTTTTGTTTTGAAACTTATATACATGCATTTGTATTTCGTTTTTATGAGCGTGCTGGAAAGGCTGCTTAAGAAACAACACCAACAATTGTTTCTGATTCCACTTCATGACATGTACATATTCTGCCAATAATCTGTGGAAGCTATAAAATAGTTACCTGAGATCTGCCTTGAGTCTTGCTGATCTCCACTTCGTGGTCTACTGAAATGCTGTACTCATGTAGCTTAGGAACAGTATGCACAAATGTGGTATATGCAAAGACGGACAAACACACATACTGTGCTTCTACTCATACACCCACACCTTCTCTCTTTGGATTTCATTAACACAACACCTGTTCAAGATAACACTATTAGAAACTTCAAGGTAGTGACTCAGAATCAGTATCCCACATATGGGGCTGTTCCACACATGGGGGCCCTCTGTGAATGTGAAGGTTATATGCCCGGGAAGCCAGTCCCCCTGGAAGAGTTACCTTTCTTTCTCTTCTTTAAGATGAAAAGAAACTAGTAATCAGAGAAAGAGCATGAACGAATTAAGCACACATCATAGCAGTATATAAAAAAGTGATGTGAAATGGGTAGGTGTGGTGGTATATGTGTGCCTTTAATCTCAGAACCTGGGAGGCTGAGAAAGTTGGATCACAAATTTGAGGCCATCTTGAGTTATATAATGAATTCTAGGCCAGCCTGAACTATCAGAAAGACTTTTTCTCATCAAACTAAACAACAGCAATCCAATAGTAATGGGCAACTCAAGCCTTAGATGAGTCTTGAAATACTGTAAAAGAGTTAATAGTTGAGAAAAAGAACATCTAGTCAATATTCAGCTGAGAGCCATTGTAAAATACTGGGTGCAAAATTAGTGGATTCATTTATTTTAGAGGATAAATTATTTTTTGTTTATTGCTACAAACTTTACAAATTGTTTAGAAAAGAAAGATTAAAAATAACAGAGAGGTGATATTAAGAACCTGTCACAGGCCGGGAGTTTGGCCTAGTGGTTAAAGTGCTTGCCTAGCATGAGCGAAGACCCGGGTTCGATTCCTTGGTACCACATACATGCGAAAAAGCTGGAAGTGGTGCTGAGGCTCAAGTGGTAGAGCTCTAGCCTTGAGAAAGTCCAAGGACAGTGCTCAGGCCCTGAGCTCAAGCCCAGGACTGGCAAAAAAAAAAAAAAAAAAAAGAACCTGTCACAATGTGTTGTGCATGTTTATAGCATAAACATTTCTATGCTCAACTCAGGCAGAAACTAATATTGTGGGATTTTTCATGTCCTAAAATTTTGTATTGTTGATGCGATAGTACACCAAAGGAACACCAAAGGAAATAACACCAGAGGAAAACTCATCTTAGCAATTTCAAATGGAAAGGTTTAGAGAAACAATGATAAATGATCCATTAATTTGTTTTGTTTCAATGTATCTTTTTATAAGGGTAAAATTTCAGCTATATTTTCAAAGGATCAATACAAATATATCTGAATGATATAGAAAATCATGTGACCAAAGGGCTATAATTAAGCTGTATGCCTTCTTGTAAATGAAATCATTGCTATAAAATAAAGATGTATTACATATTAATTAGTAATTGTATCTGATAAAGTTAACCAAATGTTAGAGCACACTAGTGCTTAGTTAAATATCCCTTAAGAAATGCACATAGGATTATGCACTGAATGATTCTGAAAATACATTCAAGTGTGTGTAAAGTAAGGAATTCCACACCTTGGGAGTGAGATCAGATGTTCTAAGAGGGAATCTTTGCTTTCCTCACATTGACTGTATTCTTTGGATTTTTCCCCCATAAATATGACCTGATTTTAATTAAAAATCAAGCTCCATTAAAACAGAAATCATTCAGTGACTATACGCTAATGATTTTGGTAATTTTGAAATGCATAATTTATTATTATTCACTGAATTTTTGCCTAGGCCAACCTTGAACTGTGATCCTTCTGATTTCCACTTCCTGAGTTTCTGGGACTACAGGTGTGAATCAATATACCTAGTTCACAGGAACTGTGTTGTGTGTGTGTGTGTGTGTGTGTGTGTGTGTGTGTGTGTGTGTGTGTGTGTGTGTATATCTAAACTTGAGGCCTTGCTGTGGATAGGCAGATACTTTACCACTTTAGTTCTCACTCATTCTTAAATTTGCTCCAGCCACTCAGTAGCCCGGGAGTCTCTTCATTCATAGAATCATTGGAGGAAGGTTGATTATAGAATAGCCAGCAAAGAGTCAATGGTTGTACTGTTAATCACAGGAAGAGTAAAATTCACACCTTTTTCTGTCATGTGTTATATGGAACTACATTCCCTCATACTCTTGAAATGTTTTTTTTTTATTTTAAAGAAAAATATACAAGATCTGAGAATTCAAACATATATAAAATAGAATGTCATCAGTTTCAAACAGCTATCAATTCATGTCTAATTTTATTTAGCTTCTCACAGCATTTAAAAATCCAGTAATTTTGTATAATAAAATATAATCATTATTCAGCATCGTGTCTCATAAATATGTTTAAATTTTTTTCTATCTGTCCTGGGGCTTGAACTCAAGGTCAGAGAACTGTCTCCGAGCATTCTTTTTTTTATTAAAGAATTTATTAACATTGATTTTTACATCATATTTCAAATGACATGTTTAACAAATAGGCATTGAAGAAGGGAATCTCTATATACAATTACTGACACTTAGATTTTAGAACATAATCAAAATTAGGCTGAGGGTTTGTATGTCATAGATACATAATATATGTAATAAAACATTATGTCTATAGAGTCATGTTTTATGACTATGTAGTTGTGTTTATATTTAAAATACCATGACCATAACATTGGGTATGCAATTTTTGAGTCCATGCTCTTGTACTCTTTGGATTTAATAGCCACATATTAAGGATACCATGCACCTTTTGTTCCTTTGATCTTGACTTGTCTCACTCAACATGATTTGCTCTAGATTCAACCACTTCCCTGCAAATGCCATTATTTTATCTTGTCTGTTGGCTATGTAGAATTCCATTGTATAAATATATACAACATTTTCTGTATCCATTTATCTGCAGTAAGGCATCTGGATTGTTTCCATCGCCTGGCTATTGTGAATAGTGCAGAGATAAACATAGCTGAGCAGGTGTCCTTATCATATCTTGGGTTATGATGTTCAGGATAGATGCCCAGGAGTGGTATGGTGGGATCATAGGGAAGGTCAATTTTCAGTTCTTTAAGAAGCCTCCACACTGCTTTCCAGAGTGGCTGAACTAGTCTACATTCCCACCAGCAGTGCAGTAGGGTTCCTTTTTCTCCACAACCCCACCAGCATCTGTCATTGTCTGAGTTCAAAATCTTGGCCATTCTTGTTGGGATAAGGTGGTATCTTAGGGTTGTTTTTATTTGCATTTCCTTTATGACCATGGATGATGAGCATTTTCTCATATGCTTTTCTGCCATTTTAATCTCTTCTTCTGATAGGTCTCTCTTTAGTTCCCTTGCCCATTTAGTGAATGGTTTGTTGGGTTTGCGGGGTGGGGGGGTGATTAGTTTCTTGAGTTCCCTGTAGATACAGGATATTAAGCATTTGTCAGATATATTATTGGTAAGTATGTTTTCCCAGTTGGTTGGCTGTCTCTCTTACTTTTGTGGCTATGCTTTTATCTGTGCAGAAACTTCTTATTTTTAGGTAGTCCCATTTATCAAGTCTCTCTCCAATCTGTTGGGACCCTGGGATTCTATTCAGGAAGTTTTTGCCTGTGCTTATGAATTCCAGTGTCTCTCCAACTCTATCGTGTAGCAGTTTCAAGATTTCCGGTCTGACGTTGAGGTCTTTGATCCACTTTGAGTTAATGCTTGTGCATGGTGAAAGGCTAGGGTCAATTTTTAGTTTTCTGCATGTGGCTGCCCAATTTTGCCAGCACCAATAATTGAATAGGCTGTGTTTGTTCCACTGTATAACTTTGTCTCCTTTGTCAAATATGAGTTAACTATAGGTATGTGGTTTTGTTTCTGGATCTTCTCTTCTTTTGTTTTCAGCATTTCCATTTTATTTATTTATTTATTTTTGAGAAATCTATGTGCAGAGATCCACAGTAATTACATCATTGAATAGGCTGTGTTTGTTCCACTGTATATCTTTGGCTCCTTTGTCGACTATAGGTATATGGTTCTGTTTCTGGATCTTCTATTCTGTTCCATTGATCTTCTGGTCTGTTTTTGTGCCAATACCATGCTGCTTTTGTTATTGTGGCTCTATAGTAGAGTTTGAAGTCTGGTATTGTAATACCACCAGCATTGCTCTTTTTGCCTAGAATTGTTTTGGCTATTCTAGGTCTTTTGTTGTTCCATACGAAGCTTTGGATTGTATCTTCTGTTTCAGTAAAGAATGTCTTTGGGATTCTGATGGGGATTGCATTGAATTTGTATATCAATTATGGCAGTATAGCCATTTTCCCTATGTTGGTTCTCCTTAACCATTAGCATGGGATATCTTTCCATTTCCTAGTGTCCTCTTTAATTTCTTTTGTTAGGCTTTTATAGTTTTCATTAAAAATTCCTTTACATCTTTGGTTAATTCCTAAGTATTTTATTCTTTTGGGGGCGATTGTGAATGGGATCATTTTCTTGATTTGACCTTCTGTTTGTATATTGTTGGTATACGAGAAGGATAAAGACTTCTGAAGGTTAATTTTGTATCCTGACACATTTTTTTTTTTAAAGAACATGGGGACCTCCAAATCAACAGTTGATTTTTCATTTCATTTATTTATTTATTTATTTATTTTTTGCCAGTCCTGGGCTTGAGCTCAGGGCTTGAGCACTGTCCTTAGACTTTCTCAAGGCTAGAGCTCTACCACTTGAGCCTCAGCACCACTTCTGGCTTTTTGCTATGTATGTGGGGTACCAAGGAATCGAACCCGGGTCTTTGTGCATGCTAGGCAAGCACTCTACCACTCCGCCAAACTCCCGGCCCTATCCTGACACTTTTAAAGTGGTTTATTAATCCTAGGAGTTTGGGAGTGGAGCTTATTGCGTCACTCAAGTAGAGGATTATGTCATCTGCAAACAGGGATAGTGTAATTTCTTCTTTCCCTATGTGGATCCCTTTGATGTCCTTTTCTTGCCTTATTGCTCTGGCTAAGGTTTCTAGCACTATATTGAAGAGAAGTAGAGAGAGTGGGCATCCCTGTCTAGTTCCTGATTTTAAGCCACATTCCCAGAGGTTTTTTTTTTTTTGCCAGTCCTGGGCTTGAGCTCAGGGCCTGAGCACTGTCCTTGGACTTTCTCAAGGCTAGAGCTCTACCACTTGAGTCTCAGCGCCACTTCTGGCTTTTTAACCACTAGGCCAAACTCCCAGCCCCCTAGAGTTATTTTTTAAAATAATTAATTTACTTTATTGTTATTATAAAATGATGTACAATTACATGTCAGGTAATGAGTATACTTTCTTTTGGCTAGTGTCTTATTTCCCTCATTCTCTCCCAATCTCTCTCCCCCATCTTTACCCATGAGTTGTATAGTTCACCTTCCTGTGTCCAGTGAGCTTTACTGCTGCATTTTTCACCCCCTTTCCCTCAAGATATATACTTTAGTACACCATTCATAAAAAAGATAGAATAATCAAAAAGTTTTAAAAAATGATCTCAGGTGGAAGCGTGGCCTACTGGTAGCGTGCTTGCCTAGCATGCACAAAGCCCTGGGTTCGATTCCCCAGTACCAGAAAAAGCCAGAAGTGGTATTGTGGCTCAAGTGGCAGAGCGCTAGCCTTGAGCTAAAAGTGTCCAAGGACAGTGCCCAGGGCCTGAGTTCAAGCCCCAGGACAGGCAAAAAATAAATAAATAAAAAGTCATCTCTTGTTTCCATATCTTTGAGTTTGTTTTGACACATATATATTATTTTACGTAAGTATAGCAAGGCCCATAGACACTGTGCCTTTTTGTTTCTCTCCTAAGAGTATAGTTTTTTGGCCTCACTATGTGTAAATATCTAAATTTTGTATAATTTAATATATTCTAGTGTCTTTTAGATATAATTTCTGCTTGTCAGACAGAAGACACCATTTATCTCTCTGAGCTTGGTTTATCTCACTTAACATGATTTGTTCTAATTCTTTCCATTTCCCTACAGGTGACATTATTTTATTCGTTCCAATGGTGGTGTAAAATTCCATTGTGAATAGATACTTTTTTTGGATCCACTCATCTATTGTGGGGCATCTGTTTCCGTATCTTGGCTATTGTGAATAGTGCAGCAATGAACATGGATGTACAGGTGTCCTTATCCTATTCTAGCTTGTGATGTTTCAGGATAGATGCCCAGGAGTGGTATGAGTGGGTGGTAGGGAAGATCTATGTTTAGTTTTTTTGAGGAACCTCCAGACTGCTGTCCAAAGTGGTTGTCCTAGTTTTTTACATTCCCACCAACAGTGCAGTAGGGTTCCTTTTACCCACATCCCCGCTGGCATGTTGTTGTTTGAATTCACAATGTTGGACAATCTGACTGTGGTGAGATGGAATCTCAGAGTTGTTTTCTTTTTGACCAGGGATGGTGTTTCTCATCAGTTTGTCATTCTTACCTCTTCTGAGGAATCTCTCCTTGGCTCCCTTGTCCATTTAGTACATGTTTTTGACACCTGACTTTGAGACTATAGATTGTTGTTTTTGACTATTTTTAAAAAGTCCATAGATGAGTGCTAGGAGTGTGACCTAGTGGTAGAGTGCTCACCTAGCATGCAAGAAGCCCTGGGTTAGATTCCTTTGTACCACCTATACTGAAAAAGCTGGAAGTGGTGCCATGGCTCAAGTGGTAGAGCACTAGCCTTGAGAAAGTTTAAGGGCAGTGCCCGGGCCCCACTTTCAAGCCCCAGGACTTCCCTCCCCCCGTCAAAAAAATCTATAGATTAACCATCCTCTTTAAAAAATTTGTCTGGTGGAGTCTCTTCCACGTTCCCTTTCTCCTTTCCTTCCTACTTTCTTTTGTTTTCCCCACCTCTCTTTCTGCAGAGAGTTGATCACAAGGCCTGACTCACACAAGCTCTACTACTGAGTTATACTCAGTTTTCCAGTCTGGATTTTGTGGATTGCTAAACTCCGGTATTTTAATCAGTAGTTAGCTATGAGTACTTAATCAAAGCAAGCTTTATTTTGAGGGAAAACACTTCCCAGGTGGCACGCCAGGCCTATTGTCTTGCTTTTTATGATGTTAATACTGACAAATATTTTAGGAGGTTTTTACTTAGCATTTCACAGCAGCTTCCCTCACTGATCTCCCTATTTTCACCATGCTTCCACTCTGTGAAGCATTTTCTTCCTGGTGGCTGATGTGCGGGTTAGCTAAGCAGTTTTGCTGATCTTGGCGGTGTGATGTTTCTGGTCTCATCTGACCCACAGCAGTCTCAGGCTGGGCAGCCTCTATCAGGACATCTTGTGTGTGACTTATGAATCACCCTTCATCTGGAAAACCACGAATTGATCTGTGGCAATCACATGGGTCCAAAAGCCTTCCATATTTTATAGCATCTGACTCACTGTGAGATTATTCTTTCTTAGCAAAGCAAATTCTTCATTTGACTCTCAATTAATTTTCAGCACGAGCATTCATTACAGATACAATATATGATAGAGCTGACCTTTCTGAAGCTTTGACTGTTCATTTTGTCTCTTAGGTACTAGGATAAGATTTATTATTTTTTGATGTTTACTCTGATATTTTATGACTTAAAATCGTTGTATAAATATAACTTAGTTATACATTTTGTATTATATGATAAATTGATATGCTTTTCATCAACTATTTCAAATGGTTATGGTTAGTGATTGACCCTAGTCCTTTCTTTTTGATAGGTCTGACCATTACTAGTATTTCCTGGATTGTTTGCCAATTAATGATAGATAAAATTTATTATTAACATTTTCTAGTCCATGTACATACACAGTTTTATAGATTTAGTGATGTATAAAAGGTCTTCAACAGTTTGTTCTTGTGCTTGTCAGTTAAGACCACACAATAATTCTTTATGTCCTCTAATTTGTCTCTTTTACTTCCTGTACAATTCTTCTATTTTTTTTTGTGGGGGAGGAAGGGAAGGATCATAGGGAAAACCTGGGGAAGTTAGGATTTATAAATTTTTGTGGCATTTTCTTAATGAGTTTGGACTGTAGGGGATCAAGATAGCCATTGAATTAGTTGGCAAATAAGAAATAAAAAGGGATGGGAAAGTCAGGCATAGGTAGATATAAGAGTCACTGGAAAATGCTGATGTGAGACATGGAATATTTCTTCAATAATTTACAATATTGTCTTTTAAGATACATAAACTCTCTCTATTCCTAAATATCTTTACTTACGTGTTTTTTCCTTGATCCAAGATGACATTATGTATTTTATGTAGTGTCATAGTTTATATTCTACAACTTGTTTAAAATTATGAATTTACTAAACACTAATACAATCTTGTGGGCTTATACCAGGACCATATAATTAATTTGTAGATTAAACAGCTCAAGTGCAAATGATGGCTTTCCTGGAATAAGGGGCAGAGCAGAAGACAGACCATACCTAACTTTCTCCTCAGAGGCACCTACTGAAAGACTGAACCTGAAAGGCTTACATAACTGTATCCTTAGTAATAAAGTATGAAAATCTTGCTTGCTTATTGTCCCTCTCCTGCAAAGCTTTTATGCAGGCCATCTCCAAGTCTGTTCCCTAGTAGCTTCTACCACTATATCGGAGGTGCTCCTTCTAAGATCACCGAGAGCATCCAGATTTTCAAATCCAATCAATGGCTATTTCTCAGTCCTTACCTCACTTGACCCATCAGTGACATTTGATATAAACTCTTCTTTAAAAATGCTCTGAAGGCCATGTTTTGAGCACTTCTCCATGGCACAGAATCGGACCACTGACAAATATCAGCAACAGATGGCTGAGGCACTTCCTTTGAACAAAAGACAGATTGTGCTCCTGTAGAGGAGCCTCTGGCAGACACAGGAGCAAGCTCCAACAGAAGCTGTGGAGGTTCTGAACGGAAGAACAATGCTCAAGTGTGTACCCTGTGGAAGGGCTCCTCCCGATACCCTGCCTGCAGCAGCAGCATTTTGCACACATAGGTCACAACTCTCAACACTGGGCTTTACCATCTAGAAAATGCACAGCTGAAATATTAAATGCTCAGAAAGCAAATTAAAATCACATATCTCTGCTTTAGAAATAGGATTGTTTCATAAATATAAACCATTAAGATGATTTAGATTTCACAAAGCTAAGTAGGAAGAGGAAAAGTTTAATCTGATTGGTCTCTTAAAGCCTACTGGCTGCCAGAACAATACTGCCATAAAGGAATTAAGTACAGACGACTCAGGGAAGCTCAACATACTGCCAACTTGAACTTTTCTTCTTTTCTCATTGAAGCATGTTTTGGAAAAAAATCTATGTATGTATCCTATTGTACAGAGAACTTCAAAAGACTAAAGTGGACCACTGCAGAAACCTCAGAATATTGTCTTGAGAATACTTCAAATATTTGCAAAACACACCAGCATACAACATCTGCACTGTAAATTAAAGATGCCAATCGGGTTGCAAGTAAAGGCAAAGTTTAATATTCCCAGATGTTATTATATAGTATCTATGATATGTTGGCTGAATAGGGTATGAACATTTATACAACATAATGTTTTTTTCAAAATGTAAATGTGGTCCCTAGAGATATAACAATAGCAAGGATGAATAAATTTTTTGAAAAGTAAAATTCATATATATATATATATATATATACTTGTTAAGAGGTGGGGGAAGGGAAGGAACAAGAAAGTGAACTTTTCTGTTAAATGGCATTTTGAAAACTATGATAACACTTCTAAAATATTGAAAATCATCTCAATTTTGGCAGTGATTATTCCCATTACCGGATACCTGACAGAATGCTATGGAAACTATGTTCACCGTCTTAATAGTCTCTCTTTTTGACAGGCCACCAGCACACTCCATTAAAAAATCCTATATTTTAAGGCCATGGATTTAATTCTATGTAGAATGTTCAAAACAAAATGAAGCAATGTAAACATTTCATGACATTATAGAAGCCACATGTAGCATATTGAATGATTTGTAAGATTTAGTTGTCCTTAGCATCAGTTCTGGTGAGAGCTGGTAGCAAGGATAGACTAGTGGGAAGAGTTTTATTCTGGAAAGGAAAGTTGCTAAGTACATACCTTTGATTTTGGTGATGTGGCTGAGAAACTTCCAAATCATTTGTCATTGTGCATGAAAATCCTTCAGGATTCTGCAGAAGTCTTTATCTGCTTTTTTCTTTTCTGGTTTGGATCTCTGGATCTGAATTCAAATTAGACTAAATTTTGTGACTCCCTTCATCTTTGAAGAACCCGTTTTCAGCGGGGTTCTGAGAACTCCTAGTTGGAGACCACTTATCTAATACCTGAGATCAGTTTGAGGACAAACATATAATATCTAATATCTAGTGTTAGCTAAGATCACTGAATTTTCATTTTCCTTCAGTCTCTGACAGTTTCTGATGCTGTGAATTATTTGATATTTGTTCTTCAGTCTTCATCAATGAGAAGTTATGAGATACCTATTATTTTTACCATATTGTAGCAGGCAAAGGAGATCCAAAAAATGTGTAACATTTCTCTCCAATCTGACTGAGAAGATGAGTTAAATGAAAATAAGGAAACAAAATAAAGGAACTGAGAATGGGAATAATGACTGAGAGCCAAGGTGCTTGACTAGGCTTTCACAGATAGAAGTGAGGTAGGCAGAAAAAAGGATAAAGTTTTAACGGATAGGATAAATGGAGTCAATAGAGATAGGAGAGCTGGAATATTCAATCCCTCTCTTGAAATAATGAGAAGGGAAGTTTGAGTGGAAAAAAATTGTATTATTATTTAATGAGCCTTTAATTCCAAATTGTGTACAGCAGCTTAGCTGTTATTTTAGCAAATGTGGTAGCGATTACTGCTATATTTAGCCAGCCTGTGGTACATGAGACTATCCAACTGTTTACAATTACTTTTATTAACCCTAGGGAAATTATTGATGTGTCTCAGAATGTAACATTGACATAGTAGAACAATTGACAAATATTTACTGTATCCATGTAATATGCAACTCTTTATGGGCATAATGCTGGATTGGAAAGGTTCTTGCCTGAAGGCGACAATGTAGTTGCTGTTAGGGAATGGCTTCAAGGAAAAAAACAGAACAGAACAGAACAAGGCAAAACAAAACATTGGATCATGTAGTTGATTAGAATCTTAAAAGTTATACCTTTCAGCAACTCATACTTAAAAACTGATTTTATCCACACTCATGGTGAAATGTTACCTTGGTACATTAATCACCCTTAACTCCCTAGCTCTTACAGGTCACTGTATCCCCATAAGCTCTAAGAGCACAGTATCAATTAATTAATTAATTAATTAATTAAAATACAACAGTTCTTTACCTTGAGCAGCTATAACACTTCAATTTTTTCTAAAGGGAATATATAATGTATTTTGTTTTTTCCAGTACATCATTTTTCTCCACCCTCCACCAGTAAATATAAGAAAAGCAGCCACCATTCCATTCTACTTACATAAAACTCTCTTCCTCTCCCTCTCCCCCTCCCTCTCCCTCTTCCCCTCCCTCTCCCTCTTCCTCTCCCTCTCCCTCTTCCTCTCCCTCTCCCCCTTCCTTTCCCTCCCTCTCTCCCCCTCCCTCTCCTTCCCTCTCCCCCTTCCTCTCCCTCCCCCTTCCCCCTCCCCCCCTCTAAAATAACAACAAACTAGCAAAAGTCCCAAACCAAACCTAACCATCCTTCCTCTAGCAATTCCTACCTGGGTGAATGTTAACTACTCTGCTCAATCCAGTAATCAGGCTAAGCACTTTGGGACCTCTGAGAAGCACCAAGCAGGGGAGGATGATGCCAGAGTGGGACTAGTAAAGGACTGTTATGAAGCTAAGGGAAGTTTGTCTTCTTTACTGTGTTTCTACGGGACCTACCAAAGTGCCCAATACTTATTAAGTGTTCAATATATATTTATTGAATTATGCAATCTTTTCAGGTAATATAAGCTGTGATCTGAATATAATTGAGTTAGACTATTCCTTTTTTGCTTCAATTTCGTTAAGGATGGGATAGTTGTTTGTAGCTAGTATTAAAATGTGACCATCCCTTCCCCCCAAATAAAATGTAACCAGCAATTATAGCCTGACTTCTGAGGGGAATCATATTTAGACATGAAAAGTATATGGAAGAGGGCAGGAATGCTTCCAGGTAAGCCCACTTTTTTTGGTCAGTCCTGGGGCTTGAACTCAGGGCCTGAGCACTGTCCTTGGCCTTTCTCAAGGCTAGAGGTCTATCACTTGAGCCACAGCACCATTTCCAGCTTTTTCTATGTATGTGGTACCAAGGAATTGAACCCAGGTCTTCATGCATGCTAGGCAAGCACGCTACCATCAGGCCAAACTCCCGGCCCCTTTATGAAGATTTTTAAGAATGAGTAGGATCCCGATGCTGGTGGCTAACGCCTGTAATCCTAGCGAGTCAGGAGGATGAGATCTGAAAATAGCGGTTGGAAGCCAGCTACAGTGGGACAGTCCCGGTGAGACTCTTCTTTTTTTTTTTTTTTTTTTGCCATTCCTGGGCTTGGGCTCAGGGCTTGAGCACTGTCCTTGGGCTTTCTCAAGGCTAGAGCTCTACCACTTGAGCCTCAGCACCATTTCCGGCTTTTTTCTATGTATGTGGGGTACCGAGGAATTGAACCCGGGTCTTTGTGCATGCTAGGCAAGCACTCTACCACTAGGCCAAACTCCCGGTCCCCCCGGTGAGACTCTTAACTCCAATTAAACATTCAAAAAACTGGAAGTGCAGCTGGGGGTAGGAAAGGGAAGAAAGGTGTCCCAGGTAAGAGTACAGAGGAATAGCAGTATAGTTCACATTTCCAATGTTCTTCAGAAGTCCGTGTGCTGAAGGCTTGGATGACAGGCTACGAAACTACTGGTGGCAGGTGGTGAGACTTTTAGGAGGCAGGGCCTGCTGGAAGGAAGTGATGTGATCTGGGCATGTCCTGAACTGGGACAGGGGGCCCAGACACCTTCTTCTATTTTTTGCTTCTTGGCTGCCAAGAATTAGGCAGCTTTATCTTTCAATTACATTTTCTCTGCCTTATTACAGCCCAAAACAATGAGCCAAACAACAATGGACCAAAATCTCTGAAACTATGAACCAAAAAACTTTTCCTCCTTGTCAGTTGACTTTTCTCAGGTACTTTGTCATAGCAAGAGAAGACTGAAGAACAGAGAGTGTCTAGCTCATATAGAGAAGCAGCAAATATTCAGAGAACGTGTTACCACAGAGCAGAATTTCAGCAAGACGATCTTGGCGGTCATCTGTGGCATGTCGATTTGGGAGAGATTGGCAATCAATTAAAAGTCTATTTCATAAATCCTGACATGAGGTAGTGTGGTCCAAACCAATGTGGTACTTGATATAAAAGGAGAAATGGAAAAGATAATAGAAAATGATTGATAATTTATCATTTTACAGAGCCGACATCATAACTAGGCCTTATATTTTGTTATAAATACAATGATCATCTGGGCCATCCTCTGAAATATTCATGAGTAAGGCCCTGTATTATTTTACTTGAAGGTATTTTTTAAATTGTATATTATTGTCAGGGAAATGTCGAGAGGGGTTGCAGTTATATTCATCAGGTAGTGGGGTATTTTTTATTTATTAAAAGCATACTAAGTCATACAGAACTATCTTAAGAAGTTAGTTGGGCATTTTGTAATAAAAAGGGTACATAATGGTCTGGGTGTGGGGATATACTTTCGTAATCCCAGTCACTCAGAAGGTAAAGATCGGAAGGATGGAGGTTTGAGGCCAACCAACCAAAAAGTTACAAAGATACCATCTTTTTTTTTTAACAAACATTTTATTTTTTATTGTCAAGGTAATGTATAGAGGGGTTACAGTTACATTCGCCAGATAGTAGGTGCATTACTTCTCACACATTGATACCCCTTCTCGTGTCTTTGTCCCCATTTCCCTCCCAATCATTCCCACCCCTCCCAATCATCTTGTTTTCCCCCCTTCCCTTTCCTATTTCAAATAAACAAATAAACATATGTACAATATACCAGGTAACCAAGTCAGATACAGTAACCATATGGGATTAACCAAAGAGCAACAAAAGAGAAGAGAAATTACATAGTATATTAAGAGCAACAACCACACAAGATAAAGCTCTTGTTTCCATATCTTAGTGATTCTTTCATTTAGCCTCATCCTATATGACTTTATGTATCTAGGTTTTAAGCTATTATAATCCTCTGCTAGGAGAGTCCTAGATGTGTACTAATTATTACAAATGAGGGAAACCATTGAGCCTATGTTCCTTTGGGTCTGGCTTATTCACTTAATATGATTTTTTCCAAGTCTTTCCATTTCCTTACAAATGGGGCAATGTCATTCTTTCTGATGGCAGCATAGAATTCCATTGTGTATAAGTACCACATCTTGTTGATCCACTCATCAACTGAGGGACATCTGGGTTGGTTCCATATCTTTGCTATGGTAAAGAGTGCTGCAATGATGTACTTTAAAACATTATTGTTTTGTAGTACAGAGGAACAGAACTCAGGGCCTTATGCATGCTAGGCTAGCACTCTAAAACTAAGCCACATTCCCAACCCAACAGTATTTTTTTTTTTTCCACCAGTCCTGGGCTTGAGCTCAGGGCCTGAGCACTGCCTTGGACTTTTCTCAAGGCTAGAGCGCTACACTTGCCACAGCACCTCTTCCAGCTTTTTCTATGTATGTGGTACTGAGGAATCAAACCCATCTTCGTGCATGCATGGTAGGCAAGCAGTCTACCACTAGGCCAAACTCCTGGTCCTATGTTTTGTCTTTTGAGGAATCGCCTTACTGCTTTCCATGGTGGTTAAATGAGTTTACACTCCCACCAACAGTGTAGTAGCGATCCCTCCTGGCCATATCTCGGCCAGCATCTGTTGTTACATTTCTTAATCATGGCCATTCTAACTGGGGTGAGGTGGTGGAGATACCATCTTCACAAAAAAGCTCGCATGGGAGTTTGTTACAATTTTAACTATACAGTGAAGGCATATGTAGGAAGATAAAGCTTGAGGTCAGCCTCAAGCAAAAAGAGTGAGGCCCTATCACGTGCCAAATAGTTAGGTCAAAAAGGGCTGTGTGAATGGTTCAAGTGGTAGTGCTCCCACTCATAAGTGTGACTCTAAGTGCCCCCAACTAATTCACCCCCAAAGTATATTGACAATTATTTCCAAGCAAATTGTCAACTAGATAACCTGGAAACATTTCTCATTATAAAATAATGCAAATTGGAAATTCAGGGCAAAATAGAACATCTCCATGCACCAAAACGTACATGATGTAGTAGCAGGTGATTTTATGGATATTATGAAGAGTAGGTTGTTCCTGTTTACCTAAGGCCTTGGCTGGCTTTATTATTCCATATGGGAGGTCAGGAGGCTGTCCCAGAGGTGCCCATCAACACAGCAAGGCAACAAGGTTGAGTTTCACTTGTACCCACAGTGAATTGAAATAGTATCTTCTTAAAGTTTCTAACCACAAGAGCATGATTTTCAGAGTACAAATACAAGTTTGCAAAAAACACAAAGAAGAAATGAGGGGGACAAATGAGGCTCCAACTTTAGTTTTCTACAGGTATTTAGCCAATTCTGCCCGCACCATCTGTTGAGATTCTTTCTTTCAACCCATTTTTTTTTTTGCTCCCTTATCAAAGATTTGGTGGACCCAGGTCTATGGGCTCACATTTCTGGGTCTTCTATTCCATTGGTCCTCAGGCCTGTTCTTATGCCAGTACCAGGCTGGTTTTTGTTTGTTTTTATTACTATAGCTTTGTAGTAGAGGTTGAAGTTTGGTATTGATATTCCTCCAGCGCTGTTCTTTCTGCTAAGGATTGTTCTCGATGTATGGGGTCTTTTATTATTGCATATGAATTTCAGGATTACTTCTATTTTGGTAATGACATTGAAATATTGATGGTTACTGAATTGAATTTGTAGATAGCCTTTGGCAGGATTGCCATTTTCACAATGCGAATTCTCCTGATCCAGGAGCATTGGAGGGTATCCCACTTCCTTAGTTCTGCTTTAATTTCCTTTTTCAGGGTTTTAAAGTTTTCATCATAGAGGTCCTTTATTTCTTTGGTTAATTCCTAAGTATTTAATTTTTTTGTGGCTATTGCAAAAGGAGTCGCTTTCCTGATTTCAGCCTTGCTCTTCTCATTGTTGGCATATAGGAAAGCCATTGATTTTTGAGGGTTAATTTTATACCCTGTTACTTTGCCAAAGTTTTGTATCAGCTCTAGTAACTTGGGAGTAGAGTCTATAGAGAATTGAATCCAGGTTTTCATGCATGCTAGGAAACCACTCTACTAGTAGGCCAGGCTCTAGGTCCCTGGGACCCTAGATTTTTAAAAATAAAAAGGAGACTTAGCAGATTCATCAAATTATGTGACTAGGCTCCCAAGAACTTCAATTAGTAGATATATTGATTAGATATAACAAAATATTCAATTTACACAATTACAGACATAAAAGAAGAAATAAGAAAGCAGGCTTATTCCTGTAATCCTGGCTACTCAGGAGGATGAGATCTGAGAATTGTAGTATGAAGCCAGCCTTGGCAGACTCTCATCTCCAATTAACCACTCAAAAACTAGAAGTGGGGCTGTGGCTCCAATGCTAGAGTGCTATCCTTGAATACAGAGACTTAAAGGCAGTGTCTAGGCCCTGAGTTCAAGCCCCACACTGAAAAATTAAAAAAACATAAAAATAACAAGTTTTTAACATGCTTAGAACAGTTTT
The DNA here is from genome assembly GCF_031878675.1 of Megascapheus bottae. Classification (NCBI taxonomy): domain Eukaryota; kingdom Metazoa; phylum Chordata; class Mammalia; order Rodentia; family Geomyidae; genus Megascapheus; species Megascapheus bottae. The sequence goes on along the minus strand of NC_143520.1, from coordinate 7,785,837 downwards.
TGGGTAACTCATTCTATTGTTGAGAAAGCACAGTGCATTGAGCACAGCAAGGCTAAGACTAGTAGTTGAGAGTCCTCAGCACTGTGAATTAGTCTAATAGGATACTGTGAATTAATATGAAATATTAGGTAATGCTGATATTATGTCAGATTGTCTTTATTTTTTCTTGTCTGAAACTGGAAGTCAAACGGAGTATCAAACACCTTCACTCATTGGATTCATTCTTGCTAGAACAGTGTCATGTGGTATTGTTCTCATTCTCACAGACATTGAGAGACAATGTCCTTAGTCTATGGCACTGTGGAGCATACATAACTTATACTACAGATACTAGAATAGTAGAAACTATGGGCATAGACATCTAACTCTTTTTTCATATATTTTTATTGTAATTAATGGAAGGGTTACATTATATTCACCACATAGAAGGTGCATTACTTCACATACATTGATACCCTTTCTCATGTCTTGGTCCCCATTTTCCTCCCCCTATCCCTGCCCCTCATCTTGTTTTCCTCCTTTCCCTATCCTATTTCAAATAACCAAATATGCATATATACACTATATCAGATAACTAGGTGAAACACTGTAACAATATGAGATAACCAAAGAACAGCAAAAGAGATGAGAGATAACATAGTACATTAAGGACAACAATCATTCATTATATGGCCTTTGTTTCTATATCCTGGAGATCCTTTCATTTGGCGTCATTCTATATGGCCTTAACATCTAACTCTTAAAAATAATTTTTTTTCCATTTTTGTCTGTCTGTCTGTCTACTCATTCATTTGGCAGTACTAAAATGTGAGCCCTGTACTTTCTTTTTAAATTTTAATTAATAGAAGAATTACATTATATTTGCCAGATAGAAAGTGCATTACTTAACAACCATTGCTACCTCTTCTCATGATTTTGTCACCATTTCCCTTCCCCACTCTCTCCCCTCATCTTGTTTTCCCCCTTCCCTATCCCATTTAAAATAAACAAGTAAACATATATACAATATATCAGATAACAAGGTAAGATGCTGTAACAATATGAGATAACAAAAGAGACAACAAAAGAGATGAGAAATAACATAGTATATTCAGAACAACAGTCATACCTTATGTGAGCCCTGTACTTTCTAGGTAGGCATTTTACCACTTGAACCACACTCCCATTCCTTAATGTTTCTTCTGGTCATTTAAGATCACCACTATTTGGTCACCAAAGTTCTTAACATTTAAAATGTAGTGTAAAATGCTAAAAAAATAATGTTCATATATACAAACAAAAACCACGTACAGTTCATAATGTTGGAGAAAACTCCATTTTAGTAGCAATAAAAAGATTACTCATGAATCAACATAGTAAAAACTGTGGGAAACTTAGATGTGAAAATTTTAAGCATTCCTGTAAGGCCTAGAAATAGGTTTGGGCAGCTGAAAGACATCCTCTATTCTTGCAAACATAAGTCAACATTTATAAAGATGCCAGTTATCCTTAAATCAGTTTATAGATTTAATGAAACTCCAGTAAAAATACCAAGAAGCTCTTAAAAATGGAAATATATAAGTTGATACAAAGTTCACGTGGAAAGGCAAACATGCATGGATGGCACTACTTATAAGGATTACTTTATGAGATAAAAGAGGTTGAAGATAGTAAAATACTTCATGTAAAAAGGTGATTTTAAGAAAATAAACATTTATCTATACTATGTGGGCCATATAAATAAAGGAAGGAAAAATAAAAAATCATGAGCCTAGTTGCTACAGAAAGAATGAAGAGACTATGTATGTAAGAATGGGAGAGGAGGGACACCTCTGCGTAGATCTTTTGTATTGTTTTAACACAGTACCATGGTAATGACCTCATATCCCCCATCCCAATAATCACAGTAACAGCCAGGATATGGCTACACCCAAACAGAATATAAAAACTGATAAACTTGTGTGGTAATTGAATAACACAACATAGAAGCGAGTGGGGAAGAAAGTATAAACCTTGAAAATAGCATTAGGACTATAAAAGCATAAGGAAGAAACCTGCATAGAAATATTATAGTTTGTAAATTTATTTCTCATGGGGAAATGGTTTGCAATTCTGAAATTATTTTATGTACATATGATTAATCAAATAGAAAATAGACTGGAGCTAATGAGAACTGGGTTTTTTTTTTCTGTCAGAAAGGAAGGTATAAATAAGGGAGAAGGCTAGAATGAATTTTATGGTACTGAATTCAAATTAAGGATATCAGCGTAAACACTTTTTCTGTGAGTGCTGAGAACGAAATCTAAAGCTTTGAATACTAGGCAAGGGCTATACCACTAAGCCATGTCTTAAGCCCGGACTATGGTTTTATATCCTCCTTCTCCACATAAACATAGACAGTTTTGTGAATCAGTGCCGATATATGTGTGTAAATGTTTACACAGCCATATTTCCTATTTTAGTCTGCTGAGAACTGCCAGAACCAAGTGACAACTCAGTAGCATTGGGGTAAACTTAGTAAACAGACCTAGATTTCAAAAATATCATTCTACACTAAAACAAAGTAGTAAATCTTGGAAAATGGATGATTGTATGACCGGGGCAGGTCAAATACAAAATGAACTGGAGAATCTAGCACAGAACAATGAATGCTTTTAAAAATACAGGGACAATCTGGGTGCAGTGTCTCAAGCCTGTAACCGTAGCTACTCAGGAGTCTGAGATCTGAAGATCACTCTAGTGCCAGCCGGGCACTAAGGACTGGGAGGCTCTTATCTCCAATTAATCACTAGAAAATGGGAAGTAGGGCTGTGGCTCAGGGGTAGGGTGGTAGTCTTGAGCTGAAGAGCTCAGGGACAATGCCCAGGCCCAAGGGTAGGGTGGTAGCCTTGAGCTGAAGAGCTCAGGGAAAGTGCTCAGGCCCAGAGTTCAAGCCCCATGACCTACAAAAAGAGGGGGGACATTTAAAAGATTACAGAAACAAACTTGAAAGACCTATCCATATGCAAATTTGGAAACTATGAGGAAAGAAAACTCAATGATAATTTTTCTTATAACCAACAGAATAAAATATCCATAAATCTATTCTGATATAAACAATTGAATAAAGAGGGTATTTTAAGGCCAGCACCAAAGCAAATCATAGCTTCAGGCAAGAAGCACCAATGGATACTAAAATTAGTGAACAAAGGTATGTTCAGAAAAAGCATATTTATTGCATAGTCTTAAAGTAACTCGTACAATGTTTTCATATTATATGTCTTTGCAGCTACTTTTACATAGATTTTCTCAGTAGTGCAGGAATCTACTTACAAAACCTCTGGAGAAAACTGGATGAATTGTGCTGAGAATGTGAATTCTCTTATACATTTCTTATCTAACGAAAGGCCCTCTTATTTGAAAATTTAATACTTCTATCTCAATATACATCGAAGAATCCACACATTCACTTTTTGCTCACACTGTATTATAGGTAAGACTTTAAAAAAGAGGGAGAGATATTAACACTTAGAATTATAAACCAAAACAAATGGAACATTCAAAATTCATGTGAACAACTAAGTTCAACAATGAAGAGACTATTCAGTCACTTAAAAAGTCTGTTAGCCAGGCCTGGAAGGCAAACAGACACCAAGGAATGAATTCCAGGCAGAGCTTTTTTTTTAACCTGTAAGTTTACTGCTATAGTGATTTAATCTTGAGGTAGCTTATTATGTATAGGTGAAAGTAATAATTCTATTGGCGAGATTTCATTTCCATTCTTTTAACACAGTCATCTGAATCCCACCCCATTATGGAGACTGTAATTAAGGCATCATTACGTTTTATGATTCCCTTTATGAAAAATATTAAAGCGCTTAAATGACTTGTTTTTTTTTAAGTGGTAGCTGCAGCACAGTACTCTTCTCATTTTCCTGTCTTAATACATAATGACAGCAGGGTTTTGGCTGCCCAGTGCATTGTCTCCCACTTCCTTTTACCAGGCTTCAGTCCTCCTTGGCTTGGTTAATCATCCAGATCATTCTTTGTCATTGGACAAAGTATTGAATCTAGAGAACCAGTGTCCTTGAAGCAAGAACAATTCCATTGTCTCCTAGGACTAATATATGGAAGCTGGAAGGGGTAACCCTGCTTATAATTGAGCTTGCCAAGCTGCGAGAATGTCAGGTTGGTGCTGCTGGCAGTTGTTTTTTCCTGACACCTAGGAGAAATGTGTGTTTACATAAAAAGAATAAAGCCAAACAGACTAGATGTGCAAAGAGACTGCTAAAACACTAAATTCCTGGTTCTTAGAGGGCTTGATTCATTTCTCCATATCTTAAATTTGTTGAGGGTAAAACTGTTTAACTGTTTAACTGTTTTCTTTCTTTTCTTTTCTTTTTTAAATAAATGGTTACCACAAAAGTCCTAACACAGGCTGGGAGTTTGGCCTAGTAGTAGATTGTTTGCCTAGCATGCATGAAGACCCAGGTTTGATTTCTCGGTACCACATACATAGAAAAAAAAGCTTGAAGTGGTGCTGAAGCTCAAGTAGTAGAGCTCCAGCTTTGAGAAAGTTCAAGGACAATGCTCAGGCCCTGAGCTCTAGCCCAGGACTGCCAAAAAAAAGTCCTAATCCAGTTCTTGTGACTATAGGTATGTTATCACCACCCAGTGCATGGCACAGTCAGAAGACAAAGTAAAAATGTTCAATTCTCAGTAATAAACTAGGAAAATGAGCAACAACAAGTCCATGTTGGAAGATTATAGTAACTAATCTCCTTTGGAGACTGTTAATATTTGCAGATTCTAGGTCTACCACAATCAATAGATATTTCTAAAAATGTAGTCAATATGCTATGCTTTATGTGAGGGTGTGCTAGCTTAAAGTACAAGAAGATGAGAGAGTGAAAAAAGGGTAAGAATTTAATAGTCCTGGTTGATTGTGATTTTTCATTTTTCTGCTGGTCCTGGAGCTTGAACTCTGGCTCTAGGCATGATCACTAAGCTCCTTTTACTCACCGCTAGCACTCTACTAATTGAGTCACAGAGCCCTTCCAGCTTTTTTTTGTGATTAACTGGAGATAGGAGACTCATGGACTGTGTTGCCCTGCCAGGCTGGCTTTGAACCTTGATCCTCAGATCTCAGCCTCCGGAGTAGCTAGAGTTACAGCTGTGAACCACTGGTGTCTGGCTGATTGCGGTTTCTTTTGTTTTTCCTATCCTTTTCCTTGGGTGGGGAGCTGTTCTCTAAGGGTTGACACCAGGCCTGGTGCTTGTTAGGCTGCTGCTCTTTTGAACCATACTCCCAGGCTTCCTGCTTTAGTTTTTCATTAAAGTTCTCTTATTAATGTTGCAGGGCTTGCTTTTGTATCTTTGCCAATTTAGCAACTGGATTACAGGTGTCCACAAATCCACTGTTTTACATTATTTTAAAAATTGTATTTTATTATCTTTAAGTAGTTGTACCAAGGGCTTACCATTCTTCGAGTGTGTGTGTGTGTGTGTGTGTGTGTGTGTGTGTGTGTGTGTGTGTGTGTGACAATTCTGTGTGCTTTATCACAGAGGCATACGTCCACTTCTGTTTGTTTTTTTTTTTGTGGTTAATTGAAGATAAGACTCTCTTGGACATTCCTGCCCAGGCTGGCTTTGAACTTAGATCTCACAGCCTTCTGAGTAGTTAGAATTATAGATGTCAGCCACCAGTGGCTCTTCTGGCAATTCCCCATTGTTTCTAAAGAAGTAAAGACTGCTGATAGAGGAACAGAATACTTTGGCAGCATAACATGGTTACTTAAGTGTTTCTAATTGAATGAACTCTTTATTGGGATTAAATGAATTTACCATATTTATCTATATTGATAGAAGAGAAGGGGATAACTGAACAAGAGGGTCTGAATTTACAAATTCACTGTTAAACAAATAGTAATATATAATTCTGAAAATTCTACTTTTGCAAATGCTTTATTCAAAACAAAACATTTACACTAACATTAATATTGTGTCAGAGAAAGATGAAATGTAAATAAAACGCCTTACTACTTCAATGTTAATTAAGTACATGTTTGTAACAATAGATGTGTATTTTCCTACTAGTGTGTGGCCTATGATCTAGATTAGAGAAGTGAAAATGTCCTGTGACAGAACTTTTTGTCAAGAAAAGTGATTTTATTAGGCAAATAAATTGTTAATGTCATACATTAATATTTTATTTTAATTATCCTTTTAGTAGCATATAGATTCTCTAGCACTTTTGCTTTATAATCTCGTTCTTAAAAATTCCAGTGGCTTGTTTTCTTATATTTTTCCTCATTGTGGTGATCTTAAACAGATCTTCAAGTTTTAAATCTGCCTGTTATCCTAATATAGATGCATAAATATATTTTCTCCAGTTGGCTCTTTATTACAAAGATAGCTTGTTTGTGGGCACCATCAGGACATCTGCATTTTATTGGATTTAATTTTGAGTAATAAAGACCTCCCACATAACACATTCTTTCCAGCCTAAATTCGCCTGTGTGGGAAGCAAAGAAACCATCAGTCACAGAAAAAAAGTAAATCCATATGGTACTGAGGATTTTGGTTTCTCTAGCTGTAATGAAGACTGGATTGTGTATAGACAGAGCCCCGAACAGATTTTTCTTTTCCTTAAAATGTTGTTGCTGTAGTCTGAATGTTGGTATCCTCTCCAAATCTATATGTTAAAGCATTACCACCAATATGATAGCATTATTGCCTCTTGGAGACAAGTAGGTCATAAGGACTCTGTCCTCAATAGTAGCATTAATGACCTTAGGAAGAGGCCTGAGGGAGTTTCTTAGCACCTCCCACTCTTATTAGGACAGGAAGAAGACACCTTTCACTAGACATTAAATCCACTGATGCCTCATCTTGGATTTCCCAGCTTCCAAATTGAGATTTGTTAAAAGTTACTCAGTCTAAAGCATCTCGTGCTAACATCCCTGACAGACTAAGACACTTGACGGTGGATGTAGCCCCAATCCAGTATTGCAGGTTGAGTCCCCTACTTCATCTACATTCTATTCATCAAGATATAAATACTTAACTAAAAATGTCTCAGACATGTTTTGTTTCTTTTGCATGTATTTCTAAACTCTGGCTCTTAGCACTGTCTTCAGAGCTCATCTCCCCTCCTTGAACTTGTTTTGCTTTTCCTAATCCAATTTTTGGTTCTAAGGACTGGCTCAAGTTTCCACATTGGCTCTTCTTTGCAGTACCGAATATATCAAAAGCTAGTCAAAACTTCAAGAAAGCGAGAAACTAAAATTGCTTATAGAACTTGAAGTGGGACAAGTCTTCATTTATACAGTCATTCAATGTGTAGAGAACAAACAGGGCCAAAAACTTTTCATTTACCCCCAAATACCTGAAACAATATTACCAACAGGAAGAGGAAGAAAGGAGAGTGTCACATGTACTCTTTGCTACAGATATTACTTCCTTCAGTGTCAGTAAAAACCTTTTATTTTCCTTGTATTTCTACCATCCATAGTTCCTTATTAACCTTGAATCTGAGCCAGAGACAAGATACCGATTTTTGACATTTTTGTATTTACATCCATGTAAATTAGTGGGCAAGTTTTAATTTGATTTAATGAGTTTTGTAGTTGACTTAACTTTAAAAAGCTTATTATCAACTGGACGCTGGTGGCTATTTCCAAGTCATCCTGGTAAGAAAAGTCTTTGATATTTTATCTTCAAAACAGCCAATGAAAAGCTCCAGTGGTAAAGCTCTAGCTGAGCAAGTGCAAGGCCCAGAGTTCAGATTCCAGTACTAGCAAGAAAGATTATTGAAAATAGGGGATAGAGTGTTCTCTCAATATCTATGTTTACATCCAAATCTCTGGTATTTTTGAATGTGACCTCTCCTTTAAATAGGATATATGCAGATAAAACTAAGATGAGGTCGTATATTTTCTTAGGGTGGCTCTCACCCGGTAACCAATGCCTTTATAAGAAGAGGGAGAGGGCCGGGGGTTTGGCCTAGTGGTTAAAGTGCTTGCCTAGCATGCATGAAGACCGGGGTTCGATTCCTCGGTACCACATAGAAAAAAGCCAGAAATGGTGCTGAGGCTCAAGTGGTAGAGCTCTAGCCTTGAGAAAGTCCAAGGACAGTGCCCAGGCCCTGAGCTCAAGCACAGGACTGGAAAAAAAAAAAAAGAAGAGGGAGATTTGAATGTATAGATCACAAAGGATAATGCTACATGCTGGTGGAACAAGAGGGATGTGTCTATGAGCCATTGTGGAGTCAGGAAAGAATTTTTCCTCAGATCCTCAAGGGAGAGCAAAAGGTCTAACACCTTGATTTCAAACTTGTTGCTTTCAGAACTGCAAGAATACTGTTTTAAGCTATCCAGATTATGGTAATGTGTATTGTCTCTGGCTTTTTGACATGATTGTACTAATGGGACAGGACTATGAGTGATGTAACAGAGGTTCAGAGCCACCGTACCCGGCTTATGCTTTCTATTATTCTGTAATACAAGTGCATTTGTGTTCAGTTTTATGCATATAATTTCAGATTAGATGAAGGGGGAAATACTTAGCGGGCTTAGTGTCCATTCCTCCCCCTGCCCCTTCACTTGTTACAGGTGATGAGCATGTGAAAACTACATTTTGGGTGTTAGGGAGGACAAATTTTCAACTTAGGGGCCGCTCAAGCCTCCTTCCTGACAAGAATGTTTGAATAAAGAAATAACACTACCATCTGTCCATGGGCCCATCAACCAGAAAGCCCCGTGGACTAGAGGGAGCTCAGTTGGGCTTGGGGACCTTGTCATAGTCCCTGAGGGAAGCTTGGGTCTTTATCCAGACATGGCTACAGTGCCATTGTACTGGTGCGGTGATGAGAAGGCCTGATAACGTACAATACCCACCATAAATGTCTTAGAGTGCCTGGTGTTCAAGCTGGCCCTCAAAGTTGCATCATGCTTCCAATATCATCGCTTACAGAACGGTCAACCACGCCTCCGCATCGCGTGGTGGGAGACGAGTGGGACCGTCCGTCCCGGCCCGTCCGCCCGCGGGGCCTGGGCACCCTGCCCGGCCCCGGTTCGCCAGGGGCCCGGAAGTCGGGCGGGCGTGGGGGCGGGGCGGACGGAAGCGAGGCGCGCCGCTGTCACTGCGCCGGAAGTTTCCGGCGGGGCCTGGCGGTAACCTTGGGGGGCCGAGTCGCTGCTGCTGCTGCTGCCCAAGTGGCTTCTGCGAGTCCGAGCCGAAGCCTAGCCCGGCTTGTGCTCAGTCCGGAGCCGTGGAGGTTTCCCAGGAAGGCGTCAAGGGCTGCAGAGAGCCGGCACCCGCCAGCGGGGCTCCCTGGCCGACATGTCTCTGGTCGCGGAAGCCTTAGTCTGTCAGATCGCAGGTAACGCGTGCGGCGGCGGACGGGGGGGACGGGGCAGCGCGGGGTTCAGGACGGGTGCGCTCCGCCAGCCTAGCGGCACTGGGTGCTGAGCCCAGGCCCCGACTGCCAGCCCGCACTTCACGGATGAGCGGACCGGGAGGGACACGACGGGCCTAGGACGCACCGCCGCGGCCGCCGTCGCTCCCGCTCTCTCCGCGGTGCTGTGTCCAGCCCCTCCCTCGGCTGCAAGGGCCTGGGGGTTGGGCCCCGAGCTGGGCCGAGCCGGGGGCGTGGCCACCAGGCCGGACACCCGAGAGCCCCGCTCGGGTGGGGGCGTGGCCACGAAGCCCCGCCTTCCCGTGCCTAGGGAGAGGAGCGTGGGCAGCTCCATTCTGGGACTTGAAATTTAAGGTGGTTATCGTGATCGAGTCGCCCGGTTATTCTTGAGCGTCACCTGTCACCGTCGTTACCAGTTACCAACGTTACCCGTTATTCCTGAGCGGCCATCAAAATTCGACCTTCTTTCGTCATCATCCCTCACAGTTTGGCCTGCCATGGCTAAGCCTCACAAGATTCATTGAAGTGTCTTTAAATTTATCTGAACATTAAAGAAATTACCTTTGATTCGAAGGACAGAGTATGACCGGTGTAGAATCTAGTTTTCCTTGTTGAGGATTTTATTTATAAAAAAAATTAAATATTGAGAATAAATATAAAGTTTGTCAAACAAGTTTTTGTACTCATGTTACTTTTAGCCCTATCCATAATAGCCAAGACATGGAAGCAACCTTAGTGTTCATCAACAGATGAAGTGGATAAAGAAAATGGGCACATGTGCCATATGGAATATTATACTGCCTTAAAAAGAAGGTAATTTTGTCATGAATTTTGTCCTGTGAATAGAACAGGATAGTCTTAAGTGAAATTAGCTATGCAAAGAAAGACAAGTACTTGCATGAGCTCACTTGTACGTGGAATCTTCTTTAAAGTAAGAAATTAGTCATGTAGAAATAGAGAGTAAAAAGGTAGTCTCCAGTGGTGGGAAAGAGAAATGATCGTCGAAGGCACGAACTCTGGTTTGGACCAGAAAAGCAAGTTTTAGTGGTACTTCCAGCATGGTGACCACAGTTAACAATGTGTATTTCAAAACTGCTGAAAGAATAGATTTTTAGTGTTCTCATTACAAAAGATGGTAAGTTGGTAAGATGATGGAGATGTTAAATAACTTGATTTAATCTTTCTATAATATACATATAGGTGAAAACACTTGTCAATTAAAAAAGTTAAATTTGTAAAAGTATTAGTAAGCCAGATGCCACTGGTTCACCTTTGTAATCCTACCTATTCAGAAGGCTGAGACCCAAGTTTAAAGCTGGCCTGGACAGAAAGGTTTGAGATTTCATCTAGAAATTAACCTGTAAAGTGCTAGGCTGGAGGGTCAGGCATTTGTGATTCATGCCTATAATCCTAGCTATTCAAAAGGCTGAGATCATGGTTTAAAGCCAGGAAAGAGACTTATTTCCAGTGAAGTGGAGCTGTGGCTCAAGTGTTAGCATGCTAGCCTTGAGGAAAGGAGCTCAGGGACGGTGCCCAGGCCCTGAATTCAAATCCCAGGAAAACACACGCATACACATACATACACACACACATACATGCACATACATGCATGGCTTCAGTTGAACATGTAAGGGGCTGGAAGTGTGACCTAGTAGTAGAGTGCTCACCTAGCGTTCACTAAAACCTTGATTTGATTCCTTGGTACCACATATACAGAAAAGCTAGAAGTGGTGCTGTGGTTCAAGTGGTAGAGCTCTAGCCTTGAGAAAGCTGAGGACAGTGCTCAAGCCCCAAGACTGGCCAAAAAAAAAAGTGGCATACCCAATTTTTATAGATACAAGAGATGTAATTGCTAAACATTGTGACATGAAAGTTAAGATTATATTAAATTAAAAAATACAGTGATATGGGGCCAGGAGCTTGGCCTAGTGGTAGAGTACTTGCCTAGCATGTACAAAGACCCAGGTTCGATTCCTCCGTACCACATACATAGAGAAAACTTGATGTTGTGGTTCGAGTGGTAAAGCACTAGCTTTGAGGGAAAACCCAAGGACAGTGCTCAGGCCTTGAGTTCCATCACCAAGCCTGCCCTCCCCCAATACAGTGATGTATGTATATATATATCTTTTATGAACTTGTTAAATTCTGCATAGACATTAATATTTGTATTGAAGCGAAGAATAAATTAAAGCACAATATGTAACTATTTTCTCCTAGGAGTTTTGGGGAAATAAGGAAAAAAGTGTTGGTGGAAATGTATTTCTGAATTATTTGAATTACTAGTGGGCATATTTTTCATTTGTAGTTTAAATGGTTGTAATTCTTTTAATTTATGTAATTCTTTTAATTAAAAAATATTTATTGTTATTTTTTTTGCCAGTCATTGGGCTTGAATTCAGGGCCTGGGTGCTCATGGTTAGTGCTCTGCCACCTGAGCCACAGTTCTACTTCCAGCTTCGTGTGTGTGTGTGTGTGTGTGTGTGTGTGTGTGTGTGTGTTTTCCTGGGATTTGAACTCAGGGCCTCGATATTGGCCCTGAGCATTTTTTACTTGAGGCTAACATTATACCTACCACTTGAACTATAGCTCCACTTCCAGATTTTTTTTGGTGCTTAATTGGAGATGAGTCTTAAGGAGTTTCCCAAGCTGTCTTCGAACCATGATCCTGATGTCAGCTTCCTGAGTAGCTAGGATTACAGTTGTGAGCTACTAGTGCCTGGTGAATTTTTTTTTTTACTGGTAATATTAATGGTTTTCTTAGCCTCCTGAGTAGGTAGGATTATAGGCATGAATGATCAGCGCCCTATTTTTACTTTCATTTTTATTTTACTATTTTAATTATTTAGTTATGCCAGTACTGGGGCTTGGCGTCAGGATACATTCGCTTAGCTTTTTTGTGCTTTAGGCTGGGGCTCTATACGTCCACTTATGGATTTATGGTGGTAAATTGAAGAGTCTTATGGACTTTCCTGCCTGGGCAGGCTTTGAACTGCTATCCTTAGCATTAGTAGAGCAGAATAGCATGTAAGACCTTCCATAACTAATTCTAGCCTCATTTCTGGTCATGCCTTTAGCTTTTCTGAAGTATTTGTAGTGTCCATTTTTGGCACATCTTGCCCCTTGCCTGAAGTATCCACTTTTTTGAAACAACTTCTTTTCTGTTAAGACTCAGTACCAATCTTTGATTTTTTTCCTGTTAAATGAGAAAAATTTTCAGAGTTTTTTTTCTAATAATAATGTATTGCTGATTTACAGTTACCCTCTGAAATGAAAGTAATACAGAGAAATGTAAAGAATAAAATAGCAGTCATTTAAAATTATATCACCTTTATTAAAACTTTAAAATTCTTCTTTTTTTTTTTTTTGTGGGTCATGGGACTTGCACTCTGGGCCTGGGTGCTGTCCCTGAGCTCTTCAGCTCAAGGCTACTGCCCTACCACTTAAGTCACAGCACCACTTCCTATTTTCTAGTGGTTAATTGGAGATAAGAGTCTCCTGGTCTTTAGTGCCCAGGCTGGCTTTGAACCTTTGTCCTCAGATCTCATCCTCTTGCGTAGCTAGGATTTCAGGTGTGAGGTTCTGCACCTAGCCAAAACTTTAAAATTCTTTTCTCAAATACTTAAATAATTGGTGAACAAAGACAGCATTCCTTTAAATGTATCCCTTAAAAATGTATTGACATTTTTAGAGTATATATAATGTGCACTTTTTTTTTTTTGGTAGTCCTGTAACTTGAATCAGGGCCTAGGCACTGCCTCTGGGCTTTTTCAAGGCTAATGCTCTACCACCTGAGCCACAGCACCACTCCTGGCTTTTTCTGTGTATGTGGTACTGTGGAATGGAACCCAGGGAGGGCTTCATTTTTGCTAAGCAAGCACTCAACCACTAGGCCATACTCCTGGCCCCACATTTTTATTTTTCTAACCTATTTGTAATATAACAGAGGGATCTCTTTTCATGTCTTTTTTGAGTGTTTATATTGTGCTTAATTGTGGCAAAGAAACTAATTATGTTTCTATTTCTGATTGATAGTTAGGGTATCTGTCAGTTCACATGTAGTAGTATCTCTATTTCTACAGGTACAGTAGCTTAACTATTATTATGGGGGTAGGCAAAGAAAGTTCAAAATGCATAAGACATGAAATCAGAATTGGGAGATTCAGGAGAAAGAAAGCAATTTCAGGATCAGGTGCTGATTGGAATATGTAAACTTAGTGAGGACTTAGATCTTTTTATTATTTTATTGTTTATTTATTTTTACAGTCTTGGGGCTTGAACTCAGGACCTTGGCACTGTCCTTGTGCTTTCTCAAGGCTTGTACTCAGTATACCACTTGAGCCACAGCACCACTTCTGACTATTTCTGTGTATGTGGTACTGTGAAATTGAATGCAATGCTTAGTGCATGGTAAGCAAGCACTCTACTACTAGGCCACACTTCTGGCCCTTTATTTTTTATTTTTTGGAGTGTACTGAGAATTGAGTTTAGGGCCTCCATCTTGGTGACTGGCACTTTACAGCTTGGAACTACCTTCAGACTTGTTTCTACTTGGGACAAAGTCTTATGGACATTTCTGTCCTACCTTCTTGGAACCTCAACCTTCCAAACCTCTGTTCCTAAGTAGCTATAATTACATGTATGGGCCACAGTACTACAAAATGGTTGCTCTCTTTTTTCTTCCTAAAACCTGCTGTGAAACATCCTTATAGTATATGCTAAATAGAGGTGGTGAAAAAAGTTTATTTATCAATATTATTTGTAATTTATCTTCAAAAAAACAGATTATTATAAGAGATTTATTTTCCAACTCTATATGTGTGCTTTAGTCATATTTGTCACGATTTTTTTTTTTCCCCTGAGTCAGCCACAGGACTTGTACTCTGGGCCTGGTCACTATCCCTGAGCTCAAGGTTCCAGGTTCTACCACTTGAGTCAAAGTGACACTTCTGGTTTGGCTAATTGAAGATAAGAGTCTCAGGGACTTTCCTGCCCACTCTGTTTTTGGACTTTGATCCTCAGATCTCAGCCTCCTGAGTAGCTAGGATTATAGGCCTGAACCACATGGGCTCATGTTTTTTTTTTTTTTTTTTTTAAATATCTGAGCTGACTCTTAGTCTTCTCCTGCTGATCAGATATGCTCTAGTCAGACCTTGGCTACTTGTACCTATTTTATTTTACTTTTTTTTTTTTTTTGTCAATCATGGGGCTTGAATTCAGGGTCTGGCACTGTTCTAGCTTTCTGGTGGTTAATTGGAGAGCATCTCATGGACTTTTCCTGCCCAGACAGGCTTTGAACTGCCATCCTCAGGTCTTAGCGTCCTGAATAGCTTGAATTACAGGCATGAGCCACCAGTGCCTGGCCATATTTTATTTTTTTAAAGTGGGTTTCATTATGCTATCTTCATACACACGCATACATACAATTTTTAAGTTAATGTAATAGAAATGTGTTATGTACTCATTATTTGTATTCTCTTCATCCCTCAGTACTCTTCTTTTTTATCCTTTCCACTGATACTCTAGGCAATTTTCCTTTTATGTTCATGTCTCATTAGAATTACGTTTATCTTCATTATTAAATTGAAACTTGTTGCTGGGCACCTATGTCTCATGCCTGTAATCCTAATTACTCAGAAGGCTGAGATCTGAGGATTGCAGCTCAGTGCCAGCTCAAGGAGAAAAGTCTATGAGACTTTTATCTCCAATTAATTACCAAAAAAGTTGGAAGTAGAGCTCTGGTTCAAGTGATAAAGTACTACTAGCTTTGAGCAAAAAGCTCAGAGTATAGTCTAGGTCCCCAGTTCTCAAATCAAGAGAAATACACACCAAAGTGGAAACTTGTAGAGGCCTGTTAGACTTTGCCATAGCTGGTTACTGATAATAAGAATAAGCTTCCATTTTTGAGCTAGTGGGAGAAATTATTTATATAATTGCTAACAATAATTTTATTTTGTTGGATAGATGTTATGTTTTTAGATCAGGAAATTGAAGAGAATAAAGATTAAGAAAACAGTTTTTGGAGTAACAATTGAGATTTAAGCCTAGCTTTAATTCTTGACCTAATCTCTTTGGTAAAGCTTTCTGGTCTCTAATTTCCACAGTTTCTAAAGGGGAGTGACATGTTATATATTATTATTTTGTACATGTAATATATATATATATAAAGTTATATAAAATACATAATAAACAGAAATTTCTATATTACTTTTATTGCTCAACAGCCATTCACTTTATTTTTTATTTTATTTTTTTGCCAGTCCTGGGCTTGAGCTTAGGGCATGAGCCCTGTCCTTGGACTTTCTCAAGGCTAGAGCTCTACCACTTGAGCTTCAGCACCACTTCCGGCTTTTTTCTATGTATGTAGTACCGAGGAATTGAACCCGGGTCTTCATGCATGCTAGGCAAGCACTCTACCTCTAGACCAAACTCCCGGCCCCAAGCAGCCATTCACTTTAAAGGGGTCTTTTGAAGATATTACTTTTCAAAGTCTGTTATCTCATTACAATTTGGGATAGTAGAAAATGTCCTAAGTACTCCTATATTGTCTGAATTTGTAGATTTAACACTTTGCTGTACTTTAAGCATGTTAGTTCATCATACTTTTAATTCAGTAAACTTTTGGTATCTGTTCAGTGTCACTTCTGTTATTTAATTTTATTTCTGTTGCTAGGAATTAAACTCAAGGTCATGCTAGGCAGATGCTCTGCCACTGAATTAGATTCCTAGCCTGCTCTACTCTATTTAAACACTGAAAGTATACAGGTTAAGAAATAGCACTTCTGTTTATTTCATGTGAGTATTTGGGTGCTCTAATTTATTAATAACTTCATTTTAATCTTTGATATGAGGGAGGAAAGTAGTTTTACAGGATTCCGTGGTACCTATATGTATTTTGAAAGCAAGTTCAATCAAAATTGGGACTCTGTGCTGAGGAATGTGGTTCAGTGGTAGAGCACTGCCTAGCAAGTGTGAGGCCCTGAGTTTGGTCTCCAGTCACACAACACACACACACACACACACACACACACATACATACACACACACACACACACACACACACACACACACACACACACGAGTTTTAATTTTCTTGTAAGGTTTATTATAATCCATGCCCTGATTTTTAAATTTTTATGGACTCCCCCATGATTTTTAGCTTTGAGCATAAAAGATTTTGGTGATGAATGTCCTGTAAAATTTGTCTATGCTTTTTCTGTTAAAAATTTTGTACTGGGAAGATTTTGGGACTTTTGAGTTATTAGTGTTAGCTTAAGTGAAAATTGAAAGAAAACATCATCAAACTTAACTTTTTCAAACATTAAAAGATGTCTTAAGCGGTTTTCAGATGGACTGAAGATATTATATTACATAGAGACAGATGAATTACTGAAACTTCAGGCTCTTTTTTTTTTTGGTTCAAAGACAGAAGTTAGAATATTCAGCAAATTTAACTATACTCATTTCTATGTAAAAGGAAAGTATTTGCCTTACCAGTAAGTGAAATGCATGCTTTAATTTTTTATTGCTTTGTAAATGGTCATCTAATCTATGCTTTAATACTTTTCCTACTTTGTATGCTTTAAATGAAACATGGTTTTAGACTTTTTTACCGTAGTAATAAAAATGAAATTTGATTGGTTAGTGATAATAAAGCTTCTTTTCATAAAAACAACCATTTTGTTATGATAATCTCCACTGACTATAACTCTTTTAAGCAAAATAGAAACCATAAAATGTATTTCTTTGTGTTTATTACTTAGCAGTTTTTTTGTGCTGATTGTATATTTTAAATTCTAAGAACTACTTTTTTTGGTTTTGAAAGAGACTAGCCTAGAACTCATTATATAATTGCTGAGGCTGGCCTTGAACTTCTTCTGGTTAGGAGCCACTGAACAATTGGGAGAAAAAGTGAAATTTTGAGTTTTTGTTGTTGAGATTTTATTCTTCCTTAGATTCAACAGTTTTATTTTCAGAGGCATAGCAAGTTTTTGATGTCAGTTATCTTTCAGATTTTACATAGCAAAAGTTCTGCTTGCATGTTTATAAAATATACTCATCAAATATTTGATTTGGTTATGTTCTCTGCCAGGTGCTGGAGATACAGACATGAATAACACAATTCTTGCCTTTGGTAAACTTAGGTTCTTGTGTAGGATATATCTATTGAAATAGGTAAATATAGAGTAGATTATTTTTATAGACATCTTTATGGAGATGCCTAATTCAGGACACCGTTCCTAAAGCATTCTACCTTCCATTCCTAATACTGAATTAGTGCGGTTAGCTGCTTGCTAAACATTTTATCTCTGTTCCTCCCCTGCCTTTCTTCCAAATCTTTTTCGGACTAGATTTACTTTTCGTCTCCTTCGTGCCTTCCTATATTCTTCAGGCAGATTGTTACTTTTTCAAGAAGATTTCTGCTAATCTAGTGTTTATATCAATCAATAAATAGGGGATTTATAACATTGATCTAATTCTTTCAACAACTTTATAAGATACCTAATATTCGCCACTTATTCTAGTAAGATAGTTGAGTTTAAAAAGATTAAGCAACTTTGCCATGGTTACTCAGACAGTAAGTTATAGAATTAGAAGGAAAATCCATGTGTATCTGACTTCAAGATCTAAAATTTTTTCCTCAACACCACCTACATTTACTTACTGTGCTGTCAGTGATTGGCACCTACTATTCTCACTTCTCTCTTTGCCCCTCATTCATTCAAATGAACTTAGACCTTATGGTGCAATTTATATGTACTGCATTTATCTTTAATAATTATATTTATTAACATACATTACTTTTATAAAGTGAGATTCATTATGGTGTTTCCAGACATGTAAACAATTTATCTTGACCAACTACACTTTTTAAAAATCTTTTTATTATGGTCACAGTAACATTTTGGACATTTAATAATCTGTTGTTCAGTTAAATGGCTTTAATATATTGAAGGTATCTCTGAGGATTTTCCACCCCTGTTTTGAATTTTTCTTTTTGGCCAGTCCTGGCTTGAACTCAGGGCCTGAGCACTGTCACTGTCCTTGGACATTTTTTTTGCTCAAGGCGATTGCTCTGCCACTTGAGCCACTGTGCCACTTTCGTTTTTTTCTGTGTATATGTACTGAGGAATCAAACCCAGGGCTTCATGAATGCTAGGTTGTTTTTGTATTTATAGAGGAATTCTGATGTGATCCTGCTCTATAATATGGGATTTTCTTATAGAATAGTCCTGTATTATATTTTAAATCTAGTCATATTTAAAATCTATTTTAAATAAAACCTTAATATTGTAATTGTCTAAATCTAGATGGCTTTAAATTTATGTATGTATGTTATTGTTGAGATTAATATAGTGTCTATGTCAAATTAGCAACTTATTTCCTTCATTTTTCTATATGTCTTAGTAATAAAGTATACTTGTTTAGGAACTGCCAGGTGCTCTCTGAGCATTCTATTTTAGTATTATTTTCTTTTATGCCTTTGGCAGAAGACCATCCACATTTGGACATAAGATACATGTTTTTTTCTTCCTTTTATATCATACAATCTAAATAGTTTTGCTAAGCTAAAAAGATGACATCTATGAGCTTTTGAAATCCAGTTGCCTAAGGATAAACTGAGTTGACTTCATTAGGGTACAAATGATAGGTTTGCATAGAGTTATTATAGCATTAATCAATTTGATGGATTGGAAAAATGACAGAACTGAAGCAGCATGTAATATTAGTGCCTATTATTCTACAAATTATGTGTCTTCACCTGCATTCATATGCCAGAGGAAGCTTGTTGTACATTAAAAATGCAGAACTTAAGAAAAGAAACCAGCAACAAAGGGCACCTCTTTTTATGGCCCTTCTCTTGTCCTTTTACATTAGGTTATCAGGAAATGGATTTTGGAATCTAGACTTATTAGGTCATAACACTTTCATAATGTGAAAGATTCTGAATTGAATGGATGGATGGATCATCTGCCACCAGAATGACTTATTGCTTGACACTGAAGAGTGTACTGCAAGTAATATATAAGCATTCCCCCCATCCCCCCTGAGGGCGGGGAGAGTGAGGCTTGGACTCTGGGCCTGGGCACTATCTCTGAGCTCTTTAGTTCAAGCCTACCACCCTACCCTTGAGCCATAGTACCACTTCCACTTTTCTGGTGGTTAATTGGAGATAAGAGTCTCACAGTCTTTAGTGCCCAGACTGGCTTTGAACTGTGATCCTCAGATATCAGCCTCC
This sequence comes from Megascapheus bottae, assembly GCF_031878675.1. Lineage (NCBI taxonomy): Eukaryota > Metazoa > Chordata > Mammalia > Rodentia > Geomyidae > Megascapheus > Megascapheus bottae. The sequence goes on along the minus strand of NC_143520.1, from coordinate 7,766,224 downwards.
TGAGTAGCTAGAGCTACAGGTGTGAGCCACTGTGTCGAGCTAATACATAAGTCTTTAAGAAACCTTTTGATATACATGTGTGAATTTATTAGCCAGCAGTATTTCACTGAGAATTATAATAGATTAGTAGTAAATATAGATTTCTAGGTATGTTATTGTTGATATAGCTTAAAAATAAGCAGATAAATACAATTAAAATAATGGGAAGCACATATGTATGTTTTGATTTGTGTTACTTGATATGTGTATTTGTAACATTATATTCTGTATCATTTGTTAGTTTTTGTGCTGGTCCTGGGGCTTGAATTCAGGGGCTAGGTGCTGCCTTTCAGCTTTTTTTGTTTTCCTCAAGGATAGTGCTCTGCCACTTGAGCTACAGCTCTACATCTACATTTATTTAATGGTTAATTGGAGATAGGGATCTCAGGGACTTTTCTGCTCATGGTGTCTTTGAATCTTAATCCTCAGATCTCAGCCTCCTGAGTAGTTAGATTAGAGGCATGAGCCACAAGTGCCCTGCTAGGAGTATATTTTCTTTATAGTATGATGAAATTTAGTTCATACCATGCTAGTGAATTCTGTTAAAATAGTAATGATAATTTCAAAGGACAAATTAATATTGGTCACTAAGTATCTTAGAGTTAAGACACTCAACTGCTTTGCTATGAAAGATATAGTAGTTTCTTTTTCAGGAATGTTTTTCTGTACCTGAGTAATTGATTTGGGGATGAAATTTGATGACACAAAGGAGGGAAAGTTTGTTCTAGACAGAAGTAGCACAGAAGAGTTGGGAAAAGAAAGATTGTGGAACATATGCAAACGGGATGAAGGCTACTGTGACTGAAGTGAAGAGAGGGAAAGTGTGGGAAGATGTGTGAGATGGAGTGGAAAACCAAATGGCATTGACAGGCCATGTTGATGATTTGGGCTGCATTTGTGTGTGTGCGCGCGCGCGCGCGTGTGTGTGTGTGTGTGTGTGTGTGTGTGTGTGTGTGTGTATTGTGGGTAATGGAGCCTGACCTTGGTGTGGGCACTGTTCCTGACCTCTTCAGCTCAAGGCTGGTGCTCTGCCACTTGAGCCACTTCGGGCTTTTTTCTGGTGGTTAATTGGAAGTAAGAGTCTCTATGGACTTGTTGTGCCTGGACTGGCTTTGAACCGCTGAACTATGATCCTCAGATCTCAGCCTCCTGAGTAGATAGGATTACAGGCATGAGCCACTGGTGCCCAGGAAATCATTATTATATTCAGACATTTTGTTTTTTTTGGTTGGTTGTGGGTCTTGAACTCTGGGTCTGGGTGTTGTCCTTGAGCTCTTCAGCTCAAGGCTACAGCTCTAAGCTCTACCCCTTGAGCCACAGCATCACTTCTTGTCCCACCGTTTTATTTTTTTGCCAGTCCTGGGGCTTGAACTCAGGGCCTGAACACTGTCCTTGGGCTTTCCTCAAGGCTAGTGCTCTACCACTTGAGCCACAGCACCACTCCCAGCTTTTCCTATATATGTGGTACTGAGGAATTGTTCCCCAGTCTTTGTGCATGCTACCACTGAGGCCAAACTCCCAGCCCCTGTCACACCATTTTTGTACCCACATTTATCCTCCCAAAGACATAAACAAGGCAAAGGAAAATACAAGAACAATGGCAAAGGAAAAAAAAAAACTTGTTTACATTCCTGGAGTTCATTTTGATAAATATTATTTTATGTGCTCAAGTGCTCAAAGGTGCATAAACATTGACCTTTATATTCCTCTCCTAAGAGTGTCATCTAATCTCTGATCTCACTGTGTGTGAATGCCTAGAGAACTGTATTAAGTGTTATCACGTTCCAGTGGCTTTTTTTGTTTTTAAATCATCCAGTGTATTTACTTGTGAATTTATAAGCACATTCTGGCTAACACAAATGAGGGAACCCATGCAATGTGTTTCTTTGGGTCTGGTTTACTTCATTTAATGTTTTTCCAAGTCTTTCCATTTCTTTACTAATGGTACAGTATCATTCATACCTTTTGATGGATGAATAGAATTCCTCTATGTGTGTGTGTGTGTGTGTGTGTGTGTGTGTGTGTGTGTACACTAGATTTTCTTGATCCCCTTGTCCACTGACGTGCATCAGGGTTGATTCCATATCTTAGCTATATGGTTCAGGCAGAAGAGAGTTTATTAGAAATAAACTGCTGGTCTGCACTAGATGTGGGCGTTACAGAGAGAACTAATGGTAGAAAGAGATTATATAGGGAAAGGCTTTTCCTAGGGCTGGAACTCTGAGACTGGGTACTGTCCTGAGCTTCTTTTGCTCAAAGCTAGGCTAGTGCTTTACCACTTGAGCCACAGTGCTATTTCTATTTTTTTCTGTTTTTATGTAGTACTGAGGAATCAATCCCAGTGCTTCATGCATGCTAGGCAAGCACTCTATCACTAAGCCACTTTCCCAACCCCTGAGCTTCATTTTCTATAGCTCAAATTAAGCTGCAAAAACATTTTCAGAAGTTACCTCAGAACTTGGAGTCTTTTTGCTGACTTACAGTCAGGTAATTAACACGTGATTAACAGTTACAGGTGATTACCAGTTTTGGGCAGTGATATCTGGTAAAGCTACTTGCCTGTCCTTCACAAGGAGGAGATGGGGGAATGGGACTGTTCTCCCAGGCAGACCTATTATTGGCTAGAGTAAATAATGCTGCAGTGAAAATGGTTGTGATGGTGGCTTTAGTGTGACCTGGTTTGTGGTCAGTTGGATAAATGACCAGGAGTGGAATTGCTGGGTGCTGGGAAGCTTTATGTTTAGTCTTTTGAGGAATCTCCATACTTATTTCCAGAGTGGCTGAACAAGTTTACATTCCCACCAACTGTGTAATAGAGTTTGACTTCATTTGATATTGTTAGTTTTCTTTATAATAGCCATTCTTACTGGGGCAAGGTAAATTCTCAATGTTGTTTCATTTGCATTTCTATTATGGCTGGTAAAGCAAACATTCAAAGAAGCAACAGCCCAAACAATTAATTGACTAAAGACTCAGAGAGACTTCTTAGAAGAATTAAGAATGGCCAGTGAGTTGACACATAAATTATATCTTGGATTAAACAAAACATCCCTTTCATCCAAGTTTTAGGTTCTTAATTACAGAGCTTTTGGTATTTGGAAACAACTCTATAGCTTTATTTGCAGCCGGGTAATATGTTGTAGAAGCTCTATTATATTAAGTAGGTCTCTTGGATTAGATCTGGAGAATTTTATAGTGGAGGTGATGTACTTAAAAAAAAAAAACCTTTTTATTTTTAGTTTTTGATGGTACTGAGGATTGATCCCTGGGCTTCATATAAGCTAGGCAGGTACTCTAACCATCAAACTAGCCCTGTGAGTTAACTTTTAACAAAAGTAACTGAGAACATGAATTGTTGGTCATGCACATTAATCTTACAACATAGTAGAATAGTTTCTAACATATATACTTAGATTATATTCCACATATATTGCTATTCCACTGTATATTCAAAAGTTTGCTAACAAAAGTTAAAATTACTAGAATGTTTAATTATCATCTTAATATAGATAATACGTTTAGCAAAACTTTGATTAGCCTGAATGTTTATGGCATGAAATATGATAGGTGTATAATCACATAGCCTTTTTTTCTTTTCACATTTAATAAATACCAATTTGTAGGCAAGGTGTAATATAATTTGGCTGACACAGGTACATAGGATACTCTATTCCTTCAGGAAAATTAGTTGTGGGGCTGGGACTGTGGCCTAGTGGTAGAGAGCTTGCTTAGCATGCACAAAGCCCTGGGTTGGATTCCTTAGTACCACGTACACAAAAAGCTGAAAGTGGTGCTGTGGCCCAAGTGGTAGAGTGCTAGCTTTGAGAAAGCCCAAGGATAGTGTGAGCACTGAGTTTAAGCCCCAGGAATGGCAAAAACAAAAATAAAACAAAAAAGAAAATTTGTTGCAGTTGTTATTTGAAATTTTTATTTGTAGGTTTTATTGCTTTAATAAAGTCAATATTATATATATATAATTGAATTTTTGATTATTTAGAATTTTATGATGAAGGAACCTCATTGTATTGTTTCTAGTAGAGATGTTAACAGTAGTAGATATGCTGACCATACACTTTATTCTAAAAGATTACTGCTGATGTAGGCTTGTTTTTGTTTCCTTGACTTTTATTTTAAAAACTGTTATATAGGTTAATTGGTCTCATATTGAAATTTTACTTTGTTAAAATGATTACAGTAAAAGATAAATCTTTAGTTTTATTGCCTTTTTGGTATGTGTGTTGAGATCCAGTAGCTGTTGTATGTATGTGTAATATTTGTGGGACCAGTATACAGAAGTATGTATTGTATGGTCCATTATTTGCTTGGTGATCTGGTGTTATAGTTCAGTATGAGCTTTATTGTCCCTTCCCCCTACCCCCTTCCCCCTTTCCCCCTTTCCCCCTTTCCCCCTTTCTCCCTTCCCTTCTCCTCTTCTCTCTCCTCTCCTCCCCTCTCCCTCTCCCTCTCCTTCTCCTCTTCCTCTCCTCTTCTTCTTTCTTGTTTGCTTTTCCTAGGGCTGGAACTCTGAGACTAGGTACTGTCCTGAGCTGCTTTTGCTCAAAGCTAGGCTAGTGTTTTACCACTTCAGCCACACTGTTTTTATGTAGTACTGAGGAATTAATCCCAGGGCTTCATGCATGCTAGGTAAGCACTCTATCACTAAGCCACTTTCCCAACCCCTGAGCTTCATTTTCTATAGCTCAAATTAAGCTGCAAAAACATTTTCAATTTTTTTTATTACTTTTTTTTTGTTGGTTGTGGGACTTGAACTGTACACCTGGGCTCTGCCCCTGAGCTCTTCAGCTCAAGGCTACAAGCCCACTTCCAGTTTTTCTAGTGGTTAATTGGAGATAAGGGTATGTGGACTTTAGTGTTGGGGCTGGCTTTGAACCTTGATTCTTAGATCTCAGCCTTTTGAGTAGCTAGGATTACAGGCGTGAGCCACTACTTAATTTTAATAACACTATGGTATTTTCATGCATTGTAAAGCAAGCATAAGGAAAGCAAATAAAGAGGTTCTCTACTTCTTAAATGATCAGTTATAAGAACAAAATGCTTCACATGTATACACTTAAAAATCAGTCATAATTATGTATTGAAAAGGATTTATTGTTACTGTATCTGACTTTGGTATCTGGTATATTGTATATATGATGATTTGTTTATTTGAAAAAGGGAAGGTAAGGGAAAAACAATGATTGGGAGGGATTGTGGGAGGGAGAGTAGGAGAAAAACATGGGAAGGGGTAACGATGTTCAAGAAGTAATGTACCCATTACCTGATGAATGTAATGGAACCCCTCTCTACCTTGCCCCAACAATAAAATTAAAAAGAAAGAAAAAATTATACCACAAAATATTTTTAAAAAATGGGATTTATTGCTATGTTAGGGACTGGATTAGGATAAAAAACACTAAATTTTCATCATGTGACTTTTTTTTTTTTTTTTTTTTTTTGCCAGCCCTGGGGCATGAACTCAGGGCCTAAGCATTGTCTTTGTGATTTCGCAAAGCTAGTGCTCTAACCCTTGAACCATAGGACCACTTCTGGCTTTTTCTGTGTATGTCGTACCAAGGAATTGAGCCTGGGTATCGTGCATGCTAGGCAAGTACTGTACCACTAGGCCAAACTCCCTGCCCTCATGACATATTTAATATGCTTTCTTGTTGAGAAAATGTAGTTGCTACATTAGAATTGATGATTCTGATATTTTACGGTTTTTGCAAAGAATTCCATGAATGACATCCTAATAGGTTGTATATTCTCTCAGTGGCATCATTGTTTATAAGACCAGTTGATTAGATAATTCAAATCTAATGCTTTTCTTAAACTTTGAAGATTGCTAATCTTCTCTTTGTACTCACAATCTTCTGTAGATGAGAGATTAAGGGTCAAAGTCAAGCTTTACTTCAGGTCTGAAATGTTGCTTTCCTGGCTTCATTTCATATTGTTGGTGTTTAATGCTTTTCTTTTTTAAAATGCATGTGTAGGAATAGAGTCAAAGCAATTAAGTGTTCTAGAACATGAGGATTCTTCTATATTTTTAAATAATACAAGTTCAAAAGGAAAGATAGCCTGATGCAGATTTATTTTGATTCTTTTATTTAGTATTTGAAAATTTTCTTTACTATAGTTTAAAATACTGTGATTTTTTTCCCCCTATTTTTGGGGTGGTGAATCAAACATCAGTATCCTTTTGTATGTATGAACAACACTGAGTGTTGGGGTATTTAAGGCAAGTTAAATGAGTTTATTTTTTAAAATTTCACTTTAGATTGGGTAGAAAGTGTCTGTATAAAAAACAATTTGTCAGGCTGAAAGTGTGGCCTAATTGTAGAGTGCTTGCCTAGCAAGTATGAAGCCCTAGGTTTGATTCTTTGGTACCACATAAGAAGAAAAAGCCGGGAGTGGTGCTGTGGCTCAAGTGGTAGAAGGCTAGCCTTGAGAAAGTCCAAGGACAGTGCTCAGGCTCTGGTTTCAAGCCCCAGGACTTGCAAAAAAAAACCCTGAAAACAAAACAATTTATCACAACAATAAAGGAAATATGCATTTATAGAGGTTGCCATTAGTGCTCTATGCCAGTGTATTGTGAGTATTAATTAGTTGATTATTGATATTTGTCTAAATGTCATTACCATGTTTCTGCAGCTACAGAACCTTGGCCAGAAAATGCTACATTATATCAGCAACTGAAAGGTATGTTTTTGTTCACATTTAAAAATGACTTTGTATCTATCTATGTATCTATATATATATTTTTTAAATGACAAAACCTAGAAACAGTGGCGGATATAATTTATGTTAAAAAGAACTCAGAATATAAAAAAGGGCTTCTCTTGTATAATTTGTCTAGGAGGTTTTGCCTAAACTTGTATCTGCCAGTGTAAACCAACTATTCATGGCCTATAAGATCCTTAGTTTATTATTGACTCATTATATTGGCTGCTGTAGGCAGTGTAAAATGATGTGGTTGCAGGAGCAGTTGGCAGATTTACTGTGCCAATAGCTGAGACAGCAGATTTTTGAAGTCCTGTGGTAAAGTGGGCTCTCAGTAAAAAGGAACTGTTAAAATGTATAGGCTAGGATAGTTCAGGCTCCCTTTAGCAGCTCTTCATATATCATCAGATCACATTATGGACCCCATTTGGGGCTCAGCAGCCTGCTACAGTTGTCAGAAGACTGCAAAGTAATGAAGACTAATAGGCAGCAGCCCCAGTCTTCTAAGCATGGAATTTTTATTGCAGCAAACTTGTCATCTTTCTTTTGTGTGACAGAGCTAGACACACTGTGCAATATTAACTGCAAGCTGGTTTTATATGATTGTGAATGCTTTTACTTTTAACTAGAGAGATATGAGCAGATACTATTTTATTTAATTTTAATGAAAAGAAGGGGAATGTTTCCCGAAAACTTAAAATTGAATTTGCTTTTAAATGAGAAATTTTAATTACAGATTTCTGATAAAATGAAATGAGTGGTCACATAGAGAGAATACTGTTTTCATTATTATTTCCATGATAGCTTTATAAAAATTATTATACTATGTAGATGTAGAATTGCAGATTACTTTAGAGTATGCTATACTGTTTCTTCTAAAAAATAGGATTAATCTTTTAAAATAAAAGTATTTTGTTTATCTGTTACATTTTTTTACTCAGTTATTTCATTGAATTTTCACAGGGGAACAAATTTTGCTTTCTGATAATGCAGCTTCTCTTGCTGTTCAGGTAAATATGAAAGTTATATAACTTTTTTAAAACCCCTCTAGGTTGTTTGCATTTTTAATCCCCTCTCCAGAAAGTCAGACACTATATGTTAGTATTACTTTGGGTTACTTAGCATTTCCACTGTAATGGTGCTTCTCTGTGAACTACAGTTTTAATATGAGCAATATTCATTTAGTTATTGTCACTGTATCAAAATCTTTTTATTCATTCTTTAAACAAAACCACTTATAAGTGATAGGCATATTCTGTGTCTTAGCTGTTTTGCTTTTGGTTAGACATGTTGGTATTATTATTATTATTATTATTATTATTATTATTATTGTGGGTCATGGGGCTTGAACTCGGCCTGGGCCCTGTCCCTGAACTCTTCAGCTCAAGACTAATGCTCTACTCTTGAGCCAAGCTCCACTTCCCATTTTCTAGAGGTTAATTAGAGATAAGAGTCTCAGGTCCTTTTGTGCTCAGGCTAGATTTGAACCTTGATCCTCAAATCTCAGCCTCCTGAGTAGTTAGGATTACAGATGTGCGGTACCACGTCCAGCTAATAGGTATGTTTTGTAAAGACTTATTTATTACATATTTTTAAGCCATTCTTATTAATATCTGTTTTAGACTTAATCCCATTTGGTATCTTGAAATAGGGGCCTGTTCTTTGCCAGTTACTCTGTATAGTAATTTTACATGTGTGTTTATTAACCTTAAACCACTTACTGAATGAAATAGCTCTTCAAGTTGTATATCACAGTTGTATAATCCAAAAAAGATTATTGGCTCTATAAACTTCAGCAAGGCACTCTAGGATACCTGGGGGATTATTTCCTTATTTTATAAAGTAATGTTTCCATAAACATAGCAGTATAGTTACACAGCATTTCTTATATTAAGTGGCTATTAGTTTATGTGGCTTAATTCACAAAGATTTTATTGTTTAGTTCCTAAAAGATAATTCAAGGAGAAATCTACAACATGACATTTATTGGAGGTGAAACAGAGCTCTTTGAGGACAAAAAGAAAGGGAAGAAAGGAAATTACTGAGTTTTTGTTGTGTGTTAGGCATACTATTAAGTGCTTAGTTTTCAATTATCTCATATTTTTTCTTCAATCTTGTGTTTTCTAGGCTTAATAACTGTCTGATACTACCATTTAGTATCATAGTGATAGTACAACATTTAATCTATCTTTGTTTTAAGGCAGGGTGAAAAAAGAGAAAGAAATGTGTTGGATAACAATGTATTAGTAGGTTTAATATCTTTTACCCAGAATATAAATTATGTTTTTTTGTAATATTTTAACTGTGTTTTCATATTATGTTAACTTTTGTGAGCAGAAATTTTGAGTTTTTTGTTTTTCCTTTTTTTTGGGTCATGGGGCTTGAACTTGGCCTGGGCACTGTCCCTGAGCTCTTCAGCTCAAGGCTACCGCCCTACTCTTGAGCCAAGCCCTGCTTCCGTTTTTTAGAGGTTAATTGGAGATAAGAGTCTCAGGTCCTTTTGTTCCCAGGCTGGCTTTGAACCTTGATCCTCAGATCTCAGCCTCCTGAGTAGCTAGGAAACAACAGCATAAATAAATTACTTCCTTTTTTTTTTTTTTTGCCAGTCCTGGAGCTTGAACTCCGGGCCTGAGTACTGTCCTTAGGCTTTCTCAAGGCTAGGGCTTTACCACTTGAGCCACAGCACCACTACCAGCGTATTCTATGTATGTGGTACTGAGGAATTGAGCATGGGTCTTTCGTGCATGCCAGGCAAGAACTCTACCACTAAGCCAAACTCCCAGCCCTATTTGTTGTATTTAAAACAGTATTTTCTTTTCTGGAGGTTATATCACTATATTAATATGTATATGGGGTAAGGTATTATGTATGTATGTAAGTATATGTATATATATGTATATATATGTATGTATTTATGTATGTATTTGGTGCCTGTCCTGGGGTTTGAACTCAGGGCTTAGGTGCTCTACTTGAGCTTTTTTGCTCAAGATTAGCACTTTACCACTTTGAGTCACTGCTTCAGTTCTAGCATTTTGGTAGTAAATTGGAGATAAGGGTCACAAGGACTTTCTTGGCCAGGCCCATTTTGAACCATGGTCCTCAGATCTCAGCCTCCTGAGTAGCTAGGATTACAGGCATGATTTTTCTATATTTACTGTTCAATTTGGATAGTTACAAAGCTACATATTTTCTCTTAAGACCTGTTATAGTATTAAGCTTACAGTGTTGTCAATCATGTATCTTTGAAAAGATAGCTTCAGGACATTACTAATACTTTACTTGAAGCACTAGTTCTTAATTTTCAATTCTTTTTTTTTTTTTTTTTTTGCCAGTCCTGGGGCATGAACTCAGGGCCTGAGCACTGTCCTTGGGCTTTCTCAAGGCTCAGAGCTCTACCACGTGAGCACAGCACCACTTCCGGCTTTTTCTGTGTATGTGGTACCAGGGAATTGAACCCGGGTCTTCTTTCATGCTAGGCAAGCACTCTACCACTAGGCCAAACTCCCGGTCCCCGATTTGGCAAAAATTGTAAAACTTTTTTTTTTTTAAGAAAGTATTTCATTGCACACACAAATACAAATGTACCCAGAGTGTTGGTAATATGATTTCAGCAGGCCTACAGACCTCCTTATCTCCTTTCTGATAAGAATTAAGTAATAGCTGTTTAGAAAGTAAAGAAGTAATTTTCACAAAATAGGAAAGTATTTTGTGTGGGAATATATGCTTGGTTATCAGATGGAAGGAATTTTGTTTCCTGAAGATGTGACAGTGTTTAGATGTTTTTGGCTGTCAGAATTGCTGGGAGAATTCCATCTGTTGGGTAGACAACTAGGATGCTGCTACACATCCCATAATGCACAGAACAGCCTTCTAGACCAGCCTTAATTATGAATTATCCAGCCTTGATTGTGAATGATTGTAAGGTTAGAAACCTGCAATAGATGTTTTAAGCACTTTTCATTACAAAGCAAGATATTGGTATACTAGCAATTAAAATTTGTACATCTTAAGTATTTTTGATAAGGGAGGAAAAAAGACATCTTAGGTATTAATTTTCTTTCTCACCACAGTTTCTCAGATCATAGTTGCAACTAAAACCAGGGAAAAGGATATTTTAAAATAATAGAATTTTGCTTAACTATTTCAGTTTGTTATCCTACATATGTCACTTAGATGATAAATTAACTAGCATATATTAAAAAGGCTTGGTTTTTCTGCAATATTCTTTGGTGTGACAGCTGATAGTAGCCATGATTATAAATGTGACTTTTCCACATATCTGATGTAAACTTTATGGAGCAATATTCTTCTATGTAGCGGGCCAGCATCCGTTAAGAGGAATTGGTTAAAGGCTTCATGTTTGATGAATAAAATTGGTTAAAGCAGTGTGACAGGTATTCATGAAGTAAATATTTTCTAGAGGATAGCAACTATCAGATATTTTAATTGTTTGCCAGTTAAGCATCAAGAAATGCCAAATTTGACTTTATTATATCTATGAAGCTAAGTAGTTAGTTTAACAAAATTTCATTGTGAAAGAAAACATTTTTTTTTTCCATTTTCAGTGCCTAATTACTCTTCAATTTTCTCTTATCTCCAAGGTTTGTTTTTTTTTTTTGGTCATGGGGCTGTCCCTGAGCTCTTCAGCTTAAGGCTAGCACCCTACTCTTGAGCCAAACCCCACTTCCTGTTTTCTAGAGGTTAATTGGAGATAAGAGTCTCAGGTCCTTTTGTGCCCAGGCTGGCTTTGAACTTTGATCCTCAAATCTCAGCTTCCTGAGTAGCTAGGACTAGAGGTGTGAGCCACAGCACCCGGCACCTATGTATTGGTTTTAACTGAAATTATTTCCTGGTAAAAATGCAACCTTGTAAGTTAGTATAGAATATTCATTTGGTTTCCATAAACTGTCTTTATATTTGTATGTTACATGGCATTCATGTGCATAAAAACAGAATTTTCCATTTTGTTATGCTGCTTTGAAGGAGTTAAGCTTATATTGGCTAGTAAAACATATTTATGATAATCATGTTACTATCTTCTCTTACCCACTAACCCTAAACCAATTGTTCAGTAGGTAAATTCAATGTTAGCTACATATTTAATAAAAATTTTCTAGTAGTCCGATTAAAAAGCAAAATAAACAGATGATATGAATTGTAATATGTTTTATTTAACCCAATACATCAGCTATTAAATCATTTTATGTAGTCAATACAAAATTTATTATTTTACATTTTTAAATGTTCAGTTCACAATCTGATGGTATATTAATAGCATGCAATATATGCTAGCCCATCCCCTCTTTTTTTGTTATTCATGGAGCTTGAACTCAGGGCCTGGGCAGTGTTCCTGAGCTCTTTTTTCTCAAGGCTGGCAGTCTATCACTTTGAGCCACAGCTCCACTTTACCGCATTTTTAAGTCCTCAGTAGCTAAATGTTGCTGGTGGCTCTTGTATTAGATAGTGCAGGATTAGAAATATAGTATGAGCAAGTACTTATGAAATCTACAAGCTTTTTTCAAAAAAGAATTAAAATTTTTCTCAAGAAGTATATACTGTATAATCTATATTATTTTCTTTAAGAAGTATATTCTGGGGGCCAGGAGTTTGGCCTAGTGGTAGAGTGCTTGCCTAGCATGCATGAATACCTGGGTTCGATTCCTCGGTACCACATTTGTAGAAAAAAGCCAAAAATGGTGCTGAGGCTCAAGTAATAGAGTCCTAGCCTTAAGAAAGTCCAAGGACAGTGCTCAGGCCCTGAGCCCAAGCCCAAGATTGGCAAAAAAAGAAAAAAAAAGAAATATATTCTGTATTTAGAATATGCTGTTCCCCCCACCCCCCTTCTGATGTCTGGGCTTTAACTCAAGACTTTGTGTTCTCATTCAGCTTTCTTGTTTATGGCTGGCACTTCGTCACTTGAGTCATATCTCCAGTTCAGTGTTTTTCATAATTAATTAAAGATAGAGTCTCCAGACTTCTTCCTTAAGTAGCTTCAAGGTACTCCAGGACTTATCCTTTTGAGTAGCTAGGATTACAGACATGAGCAACTGACACCTGGCCTATCTTACTTTTTTATAGCAGATTCTACAATTGAAATAGGCAGTTGGTCCTTAAATAAACCTCTTTGTTTCAAGTTTGCTTGTCTATAAAGTAACGATGTAATATATGTCCTCTTGGGATTTGAATGTGTTAACATATGTAAAGCATTTAAAAATACCTCGTGTATTAATATAAAATGAATGTTGGCCTTTATCTCTTGTTTCTTTGACAGAAATGCATGTCATTTCAACAAGTAGATTAGGAAATTGTAGACTGTAACCACTGGGTTACATATATGTAAGATCTTTTTAGGAACATACTTGTATTTGAACATTAATATTTTTGCAAGTATTCTTTCATAAAAAAGGTACTAGCATGTTGGCTTTCACAGCACATATGTTAAAATTGGAACAATACAGGGGAAAGTAGCATAATTCCTATGTGAGGTGAAGGTAACAAAATTTGTGACACGCTGTATAGTTTTGATTTTGTGCTAAACAGCCTATTCTGCACTGTTGTTGGGACCTGATGCTTGGAAAACCTCAGGAACAACTAACTACTGAGAACTTGTTTTGGTAAAATATTGGTCATAACCATGATATGCAGTATGTTGTTAATGTTCCTTTTAAATATGTGGAAACTAAAGCTCAGAAGATGCTGTGTTCAAAGGCATAGAGCCTACAGATTGACATGGTAAGCCAAAATGATAATATTGGTTAGAATGCCACATGTATTTACCATTTGCTGAGTACCTAATCCATATGAACTCTAATTCTTACAACTACTATATGAGCTTAGTGTTATGTAAGGCAGTTATTATACATACTTTGGGGCAACTTTGTGAGGTAGTACTACTAATCTTTTTTCTTCAGGTATGATAGAGGGATTGTTCCAAAGTTACATAAAAAGTATGTGGCGTTGTCAGAATACAACCTAGGGAGTTTGAGTTGGTAGTCCCCATCTAAAAATGATTTGCTGTATATCATTCTAGTTTAGCGCTACAGATCTTTGAACTTATACTCAATAAGTGAATGTTTAATCACAGTTATTTGTGACATTTTCTAGCAAGGTGTATCATATGATTTATAATTTATACTAAGGTATGACGGATAAATATATTGGAACTTTGAAATGAGATAAAGATTTACTTTGAAGCTTATTTGGTAATAAATGAGAAATTTTTTTGAAAAAAGTAAAAGCTATAGAAATACAAGATGATGCTGAATGAAGAATTAGTACCTGTTTTGACTTCAAATATTTTATGAATGTCTTACGTAAATAAAATATTTTTTCTTAGTAAGTTTTAGAAATATATATGAAGCCATATATAAAAAGAAACTGGGTTTTTTTTCTTTTGTGTTTTTTTGAGACTGGTCTCAGTCTGTAGCCCTATTAGCCTGGAATTTCTTATTGTGTAACCTCAAACTCATAATTCTCTTGCTTCCCCTCCTGAGTGCTGGCTGAGGCTATTAATTCAGGCCACTATACCTAGAAGATATCTTTTTGTATGGCATATAGTATAGATAGTATAAAAATGTGACTAAAACTTCTGCATGAAAAAACTAATTCTTTTCCTTCAACTAAAAATTAAATTTGAGCTCTAGTTCAATGTTACATTTAATGTTTTTATTTTCTCTTATCCTTTATGTGTAAATTCTATATCTGAAAATCAAAGAAAAACATTTTCTTTCTGATCAATATATCATATCATTAAAAAGATACATAGGTCCCATTTATTTGCTTGATAAATACTTATCTGATTCTTGCTTTTTCAGTTTGACAAATGTTGCTTTTTAGGTGGACATATTAATGAGTGGTTAAATAATAATATCCCAGTAATCATGTTTGAGGATGAGTAGAGGGAGAACATTTCTCTGTTTTGGGGGGCTGCATCTGTTATTGAATTGAAGAAACAACTGTCATTATAAATATATAGCAACTATCAACTTGAATTATTGAGGTGGCCACAGGAGATAGCTTATCTGAAGAATCTTGAGGGAATGATTTTGAGTTTTTGGTAGTATACATTCTGTTGCATAATGCAACTTAAAATAATTGCATCATGCCAATTTAAACCTGGTAAGATGGTATCAGTGCATATATTGCAATAGAATGTTTTTTTTTTTTTTTGCCAGTCCTGGGCTTGAGCTCAGGGCCTGAGCACTGTCCTTGGACTTTCTCAAGGCTAGAGCTCTACCACTTGAGCCTCACCACCACTTCTGGCTTTTTTCTATGTATGTGGTACCAAGGAATCGAACCGGGGTCTTCATGCATGTTAGGCAAGCACTTTAACCACTAGGCCAAACTCCCGGCCCCTGCAATAGAATGTTTTATGGAAAATATTTTTAAAACTTCCTTGATGTTTCATAAAGTATAAAGATACAGGACTTTATTTTGTATCACATTATTGTTTTTGTACCTAAAGTAGTAGAACATGATGGTGGTTTATGCTTATATAATACCTGGCATGCTTTATAGAAAATGTAAGTACAAATTGTATGTATAAAAATGTTATGTTTAAAAAGTAACTGAATTTAAATTAAAAATGTGAATAACAAATATTAATACTAAAATTAATAATAAAATTAATTCTTGTAGGAGTTGCAGAAATAATATATCATATATTCATAGTAGAATTAGGTGGCTGATTTGCCATTTTTATTTTATTTTTTTTGTAATTAATAGAAGGGTTACATTATATTCTCCAGATAGAAGGTGCATTGCTTCACAAACATTGCTACTCTTTCTCATGTTTTTGTCCCCATTTCCCTACCCCCGCCCTCCCCCTCATCTTGTTTTCCCCCTTTCCCTATCTATTTCAAATAAACATATATGCAATATATCAGATGAGGTAAGAAGATATTGTAACAATATGAGATAACCAAGGGATAACAAAAAAAATGAGAAGCAACATAGTACACTAAGAATAACAATCACATTATATGGCTCTTGTTTCTATATCCTGGAGGTCCTTTCATTTAGCCTCATCCTATCCTGATTTGCCATTTTTAGTAGTTATTGAAATATGAAATAGTTATACATGGTAATAGTTTACTAATATAAATATTTAACTTTGTCAAAGTTCACGCTTCTTTAGTTCTGAGACATTATATGTTAGAATATCAATTGTATGTGTATGTTTTTGTATACGAAATAGTAAGCAATATTTTACATTTTGTTGCTGTTAAACAGATCGATCAAGATATGGTGGTAAGATGAAAAAAACGGCAGTCTATTTTTTAAATGGAAAGGGGCTAGAATTTTTCATTATTAGATGTACACTATCACCATAATTGATCTAGCAGCATTATATCTGACCTGAAAATATGCTTAAATTTGAGACCATATACTATTCTGTGTGAGTGAAACATCCTTCATATAGTTCTAAGATGAAATTACCCTTGAATGAATAGCATCTTCATTTATCTTCAAACCTCTTCTGTGCTTTTAGTGAAAACATTCTACATCCAGAATTACATTATACCATTATACCACTGTACCTCTGCAGTGTGAAATAGATTGGTTTGGAAAATGAACCTGGCTTTGCTATAAATTATACTCTCAGGTACAAAGGAATTTGTTATTTTATTTAAAATAGTCACAAATATAATTAAGGTCTTAATTTATGTTAAACTACAAGTGTGGCTATTACTGTAACTGTATTAGGAACTTAATATGTCACTTCAAGAATGATATCTAACACTTTTTATTTTTAACCTTAGATACATTATTTCAATTATAGGATCTGCAGCTGCTTGATAGAAAAAATGAATTATTTTATAGGATAGGTTTGTTCATGGTTTTAATTTAAAAATATTCCTCTTCAATATGGTGGAAAATAATTCTTCAGTTGTCAGCACACATTTCCTTTGTGTTCTGGTGAAGCAGGATGTGAATTAAAATTCATAACCATTTTCATTTTGTTCCTGAAAATGGCATCGCATGTTTGGGAAAAGTCTTTAGTGAATTTACACATCAACTGTTTCAAATTTAATTATGAAATGAATAGAAGCTTTGTCTTAGTAAGAAAATCTAAAGTCTGCTTTCTGAAGATAGCCCTGTTTTGACTAAAAGCAGATTGTTCCCTGTCTTTCAAAAATATTGGGCATCTGTGGCTCATACCTGTAACTTTTACTATTTGGGAGGCTGGAATGCAGAGTATCATGGCTGGAGCTCAGCTCAGGAAGACAAATTCTGGAGACCCCTTGTCAGACCATAGCTGCATGCAGTGTTGCTTGCCTGTCATCATAAACTATGTGGGAGGCTGAGATGGAGAGGATCAGTGCCAATTTCCATCTGGGCAGGAAAGACAAGAGACTCCATCTCCCTAAAAGGAAATTGGGTATAATGATGTGCTGCTATTATCTCAGCAATAAGGGGCAACTTTAAATAGGCAGTTCATGTGCATGCCAGGCAGGAAGTGAGATTCTGGCCTAAAATCCAGTGAAGAACAGGTCTGGAAGCATGACTGAGCAGTGTTCTGCCAGGCTAATAAGATAGAAACCCTGAGTTCAAACTCCAGTCCTGAAAACAAAACAAAACAAATTTAAAAAGCACAAGCTTTAACATTCTGTGGCGTTAACTTTATTTTATGCCTTCTGTTCCTTGTTAGACATATAAGTTACTTCTAAAATTTTTGTACTTAAAAACTAAGTAAAAATAAATAATTTAAATCTTTAAAAGCAAATAAGTGAGCATAGAAATTACATGTTAAAAGGTTTTAAATGTTATTGTAGAGGACATTGAAGAGAAATAACATTTTGAGTTTTACTACAAGATGAAAAAGATATTGATCTTGCAGAGAGTAAAGGAATCAGTATCATGACATCAAGATTTTTATCAGCATCTTATAAAATTTGTTACTTATCTGTTAAAGAAAATTAAAGCATTCCATGGTATTACTTACATAAACTAATAAAATAAATATGAATAATTTATTATTCTCATAGTATAATATATGCTCTTTATGTTTCATATAGTTACTGATAGTAGGTCATATTGATTTTTTTAAGAAGAAAAATGACATTTTTGTTTGGAAAACAGATTTTTAAAGTTGGTTCATTGTTTTCCAATAGAATATTACTGCATGGACTATTTAGGTTCAGGAAAGATGAAAAGTTCTCTTAAAATAGGCAAAGGAGTTCATTCACTAGGCTTATTATAGTTCTCTTTACTTCCAGGCCTTTTTGCAGATGTGTAATCTGCCTATAAAAGTGGTCTGTAGAGCAAATGCAGAATACATGTCTCCATCTGGTAAGTGTTTGCTTTTCTCTGTTAATATTCTGGGTAAAATTATAGTGATTTTTCAAGGTTGTTACCTACACGTTAAAAACATTGTTTTACCTTTTATTTTCCTATTATCTTTTGAAGTTCTATTAAGTTTTTGTGACATTAAAAAAAACCTGATATTTTCATACATGCATACAGTATGTACCCATGATCAAATTAACTCCTTTATTAGCTTTCCCCCCTTTTCTTCTCCCTTAAAACAGTCTTAACAGGTTTCATAGTTGTATTTTCATACATATCTTTTTTTTTTGATTGGTCGTGTGGCTTGAACCCTTGGCCAGGTGTTGTCCTTATCACTGTACTCCTTGAGCCACATGGCCACTTCCGGTTTTCTGGTGGTTCATTGGAGATGAGTGTTGTAAACTTTCATGTTTGGGCTGGCTTTTATCAACCATGATCCTTAGATCTCTGCCTCCTAAGTAGCTAGGATTACATACATAACTTTAAAGTACTTTTATTGTTTATTTCCCTGCTCACGTCTGATAGTACCTAGTCCCTAACAGAACCTGTTTTGATTCTTGTCATTAACTTTTTAGTATATATTAATTTTACAGACAGGCTTTCCTGTGGCTTTTCATACATGCATATATTATATTTTAATCAGATTAACCCAATCTTCTGCTCTCTTTTCTTGTTCTCCTTCCATCCCTCCCTATTATTTAATAGCTTATATACTCAATTTTGTCTTCCGAGTCCAACTATACTTAGAGATGGTTACTGGCATACTATAGGAATTATTTAAAATAGTGTTAAATATATATGTATATAAAATAACAGATTTCCCCATTCTTACTTACATAGGACTTTTCTCCTCAGAAAACAAATTTTAATATTAATGAATTCATTTATTATCCAATGCATTTCTCTATATTTCTTCTTATAGTATAAGTAGGAGAAAAAGGATTGTGGAATAATTAAGTTTTCATTAAGTTTTAGTTAAACTTATCACTGAAAGATTTGATTTCTAACTTTTCTATTTTTTAAGATGCTTTTTGTTAACGTTTCACTTTTCTATTATTTTTCATGATTGATATCATCTTTGTGTCTGCCATGTGGTAGTAGATATAAATGGTTGAGTCTAACCATTAATATACTTAGTGTTACATAGCTTTTCTGGGAGGTATTTATCAATCTGTCTTGTGATAGTCTTAAAGCAGAGAGCATGGAATACAAGACTACTTGGCCAAACATTAGATAAATCTTGATCCTTGCATGTCTTTGTGGCATGTTGACCATTTCCTTCTCTTCCTTGAGCATCAGTAACTTCATCTGTAAGGTAAGGCAGTCAGATTAGATAATAGCTGAGGTTCTTTCTAACATTTTCAGATTCTACAAACGTGCTTGGCCACATGTTTTCATTAAATAAAAGTTTAAAATGTGACTTTTGTCTAAAGTCAAAACAGTATTTTGTTTTCCTTGATGACTTAATTGCTGTTAGAGAATAACTCTCATTGTAAGAATATAATAATACCATTTTACGTACAGAAAAATTCACTTCTCATCTGTTGCATTTATTTATTTATTTATTTATGCATGCATGCATGCATGCATGCCAGTCCTGCGACTTTAACTCAGAGTGTTAGCACTGTCCTTGAGCTTTCTCAAGGCTTGAGCTTATTCCACTTGAGCCACAGCACCACCTCTGGCTTTTCTAGGTATGTGGTACTGATGAATTGGACCCTGGTCTTCATGTATGTTCGGCAAGCATTCTACCACTAGGCCAAACTCCCGTCTCCAAAAGGGATAGCCCAGGCTGGTCTTGAATCTGAATTTGTGGTCCTCCTGCCTCATCCTCCTCATTGATGACTGGCTGGCTATTTTTCTTCATAAGATTTTATGAGTGCTCAATTGATATCCTTTTTATGTATTTTAGATTCTACGATGCTCAATGTCTGTCTGTCTTAACTATTTATCTTACTTTTTTTTTTTTTTTTTTAGTAATGTTAGGATTTAAAACTTGGCTACCTCATTCTACTGTGCTGAGCCATGCTTCCAGTCAATGCTTGATATATTTTTAAGAAATAAAATGAAAATTTTTCCCTATGAGCCTGAAAGTAGTTATTGAAAAGGAGAAATGTGCTTTGCCCTAAAAATGTTTTACTCCAAAATACATTTCAGTCTAAGCATTAGCTTTTTTTTAATCTCATATGACTTGTACTGATTATAGTAGTATGATGGTTTCAAAGATTTTAGTTGTTAAACAGCAACCAACAAGATAGCCTAATGGTTCTTTTCTTTTTGCAAGGTTTAGAAAGTAGCAGGAAGGAATGTTTACTGAATCCATCTACTAAAATCCAAAAGGCCTGCTTTTCTTCTGCTATTCATAATATCCTATAGGTGTAGATGAAGCTTTTATTGGTGCAGCACACCTCATCCATTATCCCCAGGCTGAGTGAGCTAGAGAAGTGAATCTATTGAAAAAGGACCAAGAAGAAGCCTACTGTTAGTATGAACTCTATTTGAACTATGACTGACAGTAGGATTCATTCTTTAACATTCAGAGTAGACCTGCTTGCTATTTGGAGACTTCCCCTCCCCCTTATATTCAGCATTAGTATTTATTAAAATGATACTACTTTTAAAATGCAGTATTTTAGAGAGACCAATTTTTTTCATATATTTTTTATTGTAATTAATAGAAGGATTACATTTGCCAGATAGAAGGTGCATTAATTCACATACATTGATACCCTTTCTCATGTCTTGGTCCCCATTTCCCTCCCCCCACCCGCATAGAGAGACCAGTTTTTATAAGCATACTATTTTGTTTTTACTCCATGTATTAAGAATACTTGGTGTTCATTTTATGAGCATATAATTAGTCATACAAGGGATATTTCACTTGACATATCTACACATAGAAACAGTGTATCCCTATGAATCTCATTCCCTCTCATTCCATTCTCCATTCTTAAAACAACTTCAACAGGTTTCATTCTTCTATCTTTATTCATGGAAACAAACTACATAGATCATACTCATTTTCATTCATCCCCATTGTTAGTCCTTCCCCATCCTGTTGGTGTATCCCTTGTATTTTAACTTACAAATGAACGTATCTTCAGAGATTATTGACCCAGAGCTTATAGCTCAGGCCTGTAATCCTAGTTTACTAAGAAGGCTTAGACGTGAAGATTGTAGTTCCATGTCAGCCCAGCAGGATAGGAGGCTTTTGTCTCCAATTAACCATCAGAAAACCAGTAGTGGTGCTGTGGCTTAACGCTAGTGCCCATGACCTGAGGTCTAGCTCCACAACCAACAATAAATAAATCCATAAATAAATGATTATTGTTATCATTATTAAAACAATAGTTTTAATTCCTGATATTTTGAGTCAGTTGTTTATTGATGTCATACATCAATAAACATTGTTGCATACTTGAATTGTTGACCTTAATGGATATCAGAGATCTGAAATGGAAAGTGTAAAAGATTTCTTAGCTACGGTTTTCAATGTAGATTGATTTCATTGGACTTCACTCTGAAGGGAAAGCCCAGTAAAATTTCTTTGAAATGTGATAGTGATGATGAGTCAGTATCCTGACTTAGTTTATATAATTTGGATAGTGTTCATTGCTCTAGTGATTTGTTTACTGGCAGCCCTGAATATTATGATCTGGGCCAGGAGTTTGGATTAGTGGTAGAGTTCTTGCCTAGCATGCACAGAGACCCGGGTTTGATTCTTTGGTACCATATACATAGAAAAAAGCCTGAAGTGGTGCTGTGACTCAAGTGGTAGAGTTCTAGCCTTGAGAAAGCCTAAGGACAGTGCCCAGGCCCTAAGTTGATGCCCCAGGACTGCCCCCCCCCCAAAAAAAAAGAAAGAAAAAGAAAGAATATTACATTCTGTTACTATATTCAAGGGAGAAATCTGCCATTATTTTATCAGAAACAGGGTCTTGCTGTGTAACTCTGACCAGCCTACATAGAACTCACTATGCACTAAAAATTGTCCTGCTTCAGTCTCCCAAGTGCTCAAATTATGTCATGGCTCTGCCATACCCAGTTCTTTTGTTTTAAAATTGATAAACTATGTGTTCAAAAAATTGTATGACTGTAAATTTTTTTTTTGAGTTCTATAGCTCAAGACTACTGCCCTACCCCTGAGCCACATTGCCACTTCCGGTTTTCTGGTGGTTAATTGGAGATAAGAGTCTCATGGACTTTGGTGCCTGGGCTGGCTTTGAATCATGATCCTCTGATCTCAGCCTCACGAATAGCTGGGATTACAGGCTTGAGTCACTGCACCTATCTATGACTGTAATTTTTTTTTAATTTACACTTTTATAAAGTCTTATTCAATAACATGCCTGGGTTCTTATCAATTTCTTTTATTAGCATAAACTTCAAGTTACTAAAAGTATTTTTACACATTTCTTTTTCTCCCTCAACAGGTAAAGTGCCTTTTATTCATGTGGGAAATCAGGTAGTATCAGAACTTGGTCCAATAGTCCAATTTGTTAAAGCCAAGGTAATAAAAAAAAAAGGATATTAGATGAATTTGAGTACAATTACTTTAAAATAAGTCATTCATCATTCTTTAGTATATCTTATAGTTTTTGCTGATTTTAGCCTTGTTTTACAAAATAGTGATGCATATTGCTGTAAAGTATTTCCAGAGTATAAGCTGGAGGTTTTTCATAATGTGTCATTGACAAAGAGGTAGTTTGATACTTAAAAAAATGGTAGATAAATTTCTAACTTTTTGTTTAAAATGAAGGTTTTTTTAGATTCTTGTGAGAACCCCTCTTTTTTTTTTTGTCAGTTCTGGGGCTTGAAGTCAGGGACTGAGCACTGCTTTCTCAAAGCTAGAGTTCTACCACTTGAGCCACAGCTCCACTTCTGGATTTTTCTATGTATGTGGTACCTAGGAATCAAATCACTGTTTGTGCATGCTAGGCAAGCACTCTACCACTAGGTCAAACTCACAGTCCCGGTTTTTAGATTCTTATAAAATATCTGATTTTTCAGAAAGGAAGTAGCATATGTTTAGAAATTTAAAATATTAATTTATCTGTTTGAATGAATTTACTTTTCATTTACTGAGTTTAGTTTTAGTTATAAGAAGTATCTCCCATTAACATTTGGGGGATACTTTCCAGACATTCCTTTTTCTTTTTCTTTTTTGCCAGTCCTGGGCTTGAGATCAGGGCCTGAGCACCGTCCTTTGACTTTCTCAAGGCTAGAGCTCTACTACTTGAGCCACAGTACCACTTCCGGCTGTTTTCTATGTTATGTGGTACTTAGGAATCGAACCCGGGTCTTCGTGCATGCTAGGCAGGCACTCTACCACTAGGCCAAACTCCCATCCCGAGACATTTATTTTTTGAACATATAAATAATGATAATTCTGTTTTGCAACTTATCCTTTAAAATTATCAGTCCTACCATATAAATAAATCCTACCATATGAATAACTTTATAAATGTATAAATTTACATAATCCTTTAAAATTGTGTGGTATTCAGTTTTATTAGATAGTTTTATTTACTCAGATATTTATTGATGAGACATTTTGGTTGTGATTTGCTATTTGCTATTATGTTTTTGCTATTATGAAAGCTAAAATACATTTCCTTTATGTCAACCATTGTATTCTTGTGTGTTTCATTAGGATAAGTTCCTAAGATTGATATTGAGATGTCATAGGGCATCATATTCTTTAAAACTCTTACAGATTGACTTAATGGATATACTGATTTATGTCTTTATCCTTACTTGATAATAGTGTATGAGAATTTGGAAATTTGTTCCCTTTTCTCCATGTATCTTTAATCTTTATTGACATCTTTTTTAGACTTCGATTTCTTTATTAGGAAGATGTCAGTGTCCTGGTATTTGTTTAGTTATAAGGATTCTTTTCTTAAACATACAAGTTTTGGGGGCCGGGAGTTTGACCTAGTGGTAGAGTGCTTGCCTAGCATGCACGAAGACCCAGGTTCAACTCCTCTGTACCACATACATAGCAAAAAGCCAGAAATGGTGCTGAGGCTCAAGTGGTAGAGCTCTAGCCTTGAGAAAGTCCAAGGACAGGGCTCAGGCCCTGAGCTCAAGCCCAGGACTGGCAAAAAAAAAAAAAAAAAAAAAAACCCTCAAAACCCCAACAAAACAAACAAACAAAAAACCCCACAAGTTTTACTGACTGCTCTGTTTGTGAAATAGTGATGGAAGAGACATTTATTGTTTTTTGTTTGTTTGTTTGTTTGTTTGTTTATTGTTAGTCATGGGGTTTGAACACTGAGCCTGGGCACTTTCTCTGAGCTTTTCAGCTCAAGGCTAGCACTCTACCATTTGAGCCACATTACCACCTGTGTTTTTCTGGTGGTTAATTGGAGACTTTCGTGCGTGGGCTGGCTTTGATGGTGATCCTCAGTTCTTAGCCTCCTGAGTAGCTAGGATTACAGTGTAACCCACCTGCACCCAGGTGGAAGATACATTTACATAATGACAAATAAATACTACTTAGAATTTTATACTGATAGAATGTTAAATATACTTTTATATAAAATAATTTTGTCCTAGAGTCACTTTGGAAATTAATCCATTGGACACTTACATGTTCTATTGAATGTTAATAAGATAACTGAAAATTTTTGTACGTTTAAAATAAAACTCTAATTTTTTTAATTGTCTCTAGGGTCATTGTCTTAGTGATGGATTGGATGAAGTCCAAAAAGCAGAAATGAAAGCTTATATGGAATTAGTCAACAATATGCTTTTGACTGCAGAGGTATAATATAAAATAATAAAAGGAAATAAAATCTTTTATAATCAATGGTCTCCCATAACATAGAACTTTCTTATGGATAATTTAGTTATTAAAAATGGTAAAATAGTAAATTCTAGATCTGGGATAGTTACCCAAATGATTTGATTATTATTTTTGAATAAGTTACCTGATGACTTCAGTTTCTGTTTGTAAGAAGGGGTGGTTCTTAGCAATTTGTTGTTTTACTTTGGCCTTTCAAAGTGTACTTAAATAATACCTGCACATTTAATTTCATAGAGGTATATTATGTGAAAAATATATTTATAAAGTATACCCATTAAATTTGATACTTTTGTACAGCAACATTATCTAAAAAGAAATACCGTTTACATCTGTGACCTATAAAATTGGTTTATAAGAGATTACTATGGCAAGAAATAACTTGCCTTTTTTTCTTTGGTATTCTGAAATTTTAGTGACTGTTCTTTTGTCCCCAGTTGTATCTCCAGTGGTGTGATGAAGCTACAGTAGGGGAGGTGAGTAGTTCTGCAGCATTTATCTTAATTAAAATTTAATGAGAAAACACATTTGCTCAGAATCTCAAGTCCCTGCTCATAAATGAAACATTGTGGTTTATACCATTAGTGATATAGTTTTTCACTTACTTTAATTTTGCTTGCACATACATTTTAGGGAAGCTATGTGTCATTGTTTGATGTAACTGGTTGTAAAGTACATAAAAGTTTATATATTTTTAAAGGGAATGGTTTAAAATTTTAATTTTTTTTTACATTGCACACAGGGCATGTTTTCAGATTGCTGTATATATTTTCTCTGCAAATACATTTCTTTTAGAATTCTGTTTGGAGAAACAGACATAGTTTCTAGGAAGAACCATGTTTTTTATGAAACCTCTTTGTTATAGATTACTCATCCTAGGTATGGATCTCCTTATCCTTGGCCTCTTAATCATATTTTGGCCTACCAGAAGCAGTGGGAAGTCAAACGTAAGATGAAAGCTATTGGATGGGGCAATAAGACCCTGGACCAGGTTAGTTGAAATTGAAATTGACTTTTACTCTGTTAAAAATTTTTTTTTTATGCTTTGAACTATATAACTTTTTAAAAACACCTAACATTTGCTATTGTCTTTCATGAAGTAGTTTTTATTTCTTTTATAATAGTTATACATACTTACTGTGAGACAAATTATACACCACCAAAAATTGCCTGATATTTCACTATTTAGAAAGTGCCACTCAACCAAATGCTGGTGGCTCATATCTGTAATCCTACTTACTCAGGAGGCTGAGATCTGAGGATCACAGTTCAAAGCCAGCCTGAGTAGAAAAGTCTGTGAGACTCTTACCTTACCTCCAGTTAATATCCAGAAAACCAGGTGGCATTGTGACTCAAAGTAGTAGAGCACTAGCCTTGAGCAAAAGAGCTCAGGGACAGTGTCCAGGCCCTGAGTTAAAGCCCCCAAACTGACAAAAATTTAAAAAACAAATTGTCATTCTTAACAATTTGGAGAAATTTTTGTGAATGCCTCTTAGTAATATTTTCCTTAAATGTGAGATTATATTGTGTCTACCACTCTGTAATCTCATTTTATGCTCCATTGAACAATACATTCTTGACATCCTTTAGGTTAATAAATATAGTTCTTCAGGACTTAAAGCATCCTTATTGAATGTAGTTCTTAATCTACTTTTTTTGGTTTTAAATTTAGTAAAGTAGCATAATTTTTTTTTAATTTGTTTTGTTAAGGTCGTGTTTTTAAGCATTGTTAAACGGATTGATCTCTTTTGCCAAGGCTACCCTTAATTTAGTAAATGATGTGCTCAGTAAAAACTAAGTGTTTAGTATATGATTAAGAATGGAATGAATAAAAGTAGGAAAACAAACTAAATGCTCTTACTGATGGTGGGTAAGCAGTTTCAGTTGTAGATGGAAAATTTGAAAATGTAAAATCACTTGACTCAAGAAAACATCTTTAGTCTGTGAAGATTTGAGAGAGAAAACTTGCTGTAGTGACCCTCATCAGTATAGAAAGCATTATTATGTCATATGTAGTCTTTTTAAAATACATTATGAAAAATTACCTTCAATTTATTTTTTGTTATAAACTGTAATGTAAAGTAGTTTTACAGACTTTTTATTGTTTTTCTAACTTCAATATTTTCCTTTGGGATCCATTGCCAAGAATAGGTTTTAGAAGATGTAGACCAGTGCTTTCAAGCTCTTTCTCAAAGGCTGGGAACACAACCATATTTCTTCAACAAGCAGTAAGACATTTTAATGATATATATATTTAATTTTTTTCTGTATTATTAGCGTGCAGAGGTCCTTTATCACAAAAGAACTGGACTTTTGAGGAAATGTTTATAAGCCTTCTTCTGATAGGGACCGGGCCTTGGGTCCTTTCCTCACTAGGTACAGAGGCAGAAGGAAGGGGCTCTAGCCCTCCAGGTGGGGCTTCCCATTCACTGATCACTCCCCAGGAACAAGGATAGGTGGTAGGGAGGGAGGTGGGGGAGAGATTGATATATAAAAAGGACTTATTTAAAAAATTTAATATTTAGTGAACATTTATTTAGCCTCTCTTGATTGTGTTAGGCTCTGGGAAACTAAGATTTCTAAAATTCTATCCCTGTCATTGAGTTTTTCTTAAGTGTAGTTCTGTAAATTTTAAGTGTAGTTTTGTAAATCAGTCATTATTGTATAATAAAGGTTTTTTGGGGGGGTGGGTGGGAAGGAAACAATCTTTTTATATGGTTATTAGCACATCCTCATTGCATAAAATTATGGATTTCATAATGTTTCCATCCATGAATATATCACGTTTTAATCATATCAATCCTCCCCTCTACTTTGGGGTTTTTTTTGTTTTTTTTTTTTTTGTTTTGTTTTTTGCCATTCCCATGGGCTTAAACTCAGGGCCTGGGCACTGACTGTCCTTGGGGTTTTCTCAAGGCTAGAGCTCTACCACTTGAGCCACGGCACCATTTCCGGCTTTTTTTATGTATGTGGTAATGAGGAATGTCTTCGTGCATGCTAGGCAAGCACTCTTCCACTAGGCCAAACTCCTGGTCTCCCCTCTACTTTCTTTTGTTCTTCCCCTCATTCCCTGCGCTCCTCTCCCTCCCTAATAGTGTACCTCTACATAGCATGTCACCAGTGCATTGTCCCCTTTTCTGGCTCATTGTTTGGAGATGAGTAACAGGGCAGGTAAAGAACTTGTGTTAAATCCTGTCACTTCCAGTTACTAGTGCTCAGATTTTCTGATCCCCCATTTTCAACTGTAGGAAAACAGCCTTGTGGAGGTAACCCTACTTTCTGAACCTGTCTTCATGATAAGAGATCTGCTATTGGGAGGGTGGCATAAGGTGTGTGGTACTGTTGTGATCCTCTTGCTACAGTATGCATGGACATGATGGATAAACAGCTAATGAAGGCTTTCCTTCTTATTACTTTGATGTATAACATCCCTTCTGATGCATTGTTAAATGTGATAACTAGATTACAGGGTAAAATATTAACCCAAATTTCTTACTCAATAGAAGATGGAAACTATATACATTAACAAGATAGGTACAGCTGTCTAATTCAGGCATTGTTTGATTCATGCTTAAAATCTGGTAGAACTTTTGTGTGTTTTGTTTTATTTCATATTCAAACAGTGTCTTAAAGAAATCTGATTAAGAATATAGTGTTCAAACTCAGTGGTCCATAATATTATCTATGGTGTAACTTAAAGGTTGATTATATTGAATTAAGAGGTATGTTCTTGTATTTTATTGTTTTTTTATGGAATTCCCTTCATCCTTTTCTCCTTCTACCTCTGTTTTCCATGAGTTTATTACCCTCTTTCCTTTTTCTCATGCTTTCTTGCTTTTTTTCTTCCTGCTTCCTTCTGTCTTCTGCCTTTTCTTTTTAATAATGTCCTGTGAAAACACTATAAAGGGTATAATTATGGTGATATAACAACTAAATTAATTGCAATTAAATGACTATTAATATCACGAACATGGAATACTTCCTAATGTCATTTTAATCCTAAATTAAAACCTTTATTTTGGTTTTGAAAAAAAAGAAAAGATGCATGGCACGTGTTAGGTACAATGTGTAATGAAGAGTAAGCAGCCAGTAGGTCATGGTCCCCTTCCTCCTCCTCCTGGTCTACAGACCTGATAAAGATTTTAATAGACATACTTCAAGGTGCTATGCATCAAACTGCAGAATATTGAAATTCTAATCTTTAAAATACAATGAACGCAAGATGCAGCTACAGTCTATATGGGATATTACTCTGGGGATTGGGAATGTGTATAAAACTGAATAGTAAGAATATTGATAGACAGTCTTATTAACTTATCTCTTGAAAGTTACAAAAATATTTGTAAAGCACAGAAATTAATATAAAAAATATAGGTTATATGCATATATATATGCAAATTTGTTTCATTGACAGGATTTTTTTTTTCAAAATTTTTTGCAGTTTGAAGAGTTGCTAATATAGGCAGAGAATGAATTTTCCTTTAGTAAAATTATAATTTTAACACATCAAAAGTTATCTTGTGATCCATTAAAAGCAGTTTAAATTAGTTTTTTAATATCAATGATTTGCTTAGAAAGTTTATCCTTTTCTTGGTTTATTAATACAGAGTGTCTTTCCTTTTAGATGGATAATTTTTAAAAGGCTTTATTTGATACTATTTTTATATCCTCATAAGCATTCATCTTCTTATAGTCATGCCAAATATCTTTTGATAAAGATATTAATGTCTGTAGCAAAAGTGGCTATGATAACAGTTTGAAAGTATTTAAATGGTATTATTTTAAGTATACTACATATAAAATTTCAGACCTGCTGATCTCTGAGACAGAAAGGTCAGAGTTCAAGCCATGAATTCTACATAAGTAAAGTTTCTTTAGCAATGTTCCTATTTATTTTGTCCCTAACACAAATGAATCTATCCAAATGTTAGTATTATATTTTTCTTTATGATATTGAATTCATATTGGTTCACAAGCCTAAAAATTTGAAGTGCATTATTCCAGTTTATAAATGACTGGCTTTTGTTTATATGCTGTTTTTATTTTATTTTTTATTAAAGCTTTTTATTAACACTGAGTTTTTACATAATTTTTCAGATTTCATGTTCTACAAACAAACATTCAAGAAAAAATATATATGCAATCACTGGCACATAACTTTAAGAACATAACTAAAATTAAGCTGAGTCTTTGTCATAAATACATATTGATCTATCAATATATTTCTATAGAATATATGTCCTATCATAGACCTCTATGTCTGTATAGATATATTTATTTCTCTAACTTCATGTCAATGACCTGGAATACCTGAGTATTGAGTCATTGCTCTTGTATTGTTTGGATCTAATATCCACATATCAAGGAGACCAGGTGCCTTTTGTTCCTTTGCTCTTGGCTTATCTCACTCAACATGATTTGTTCTAGTTCTATCCACGTCTCAGCAAATGTCATTATTTTATCTTGTCTGTTGGCTATGTAGAATTCCATTGTATATATGTACCACATTTTTTGTGTTCATTCATCTGCAGTAGGGTATCTGGGTTGTTTCCATCACTTGGCTGTTATGAATAGTGCAGAAGTGAACATGAATGTACAAGTGTCCTTATCATATCCTGATTATGATGCTCAGCGTGGATGCCTAGGAGTGGTATGGCTGGGTCATAGAGAAGGTCTATGTTTAGTTTTTTGAGGAACTTCCAAGCTGCTTTCCAGAGTGGTTGTACTAGTTCACATTCCCACCAGCAGTGCAGTAGGGTTCCTCTTTCTCCACATCCCCACCAGTATTTGTTGTTGTCTGAATTCAGAATATTGGCCATTCTGATTGGGGTAAGGTATTATCTCAGGGTTGTTTTCAATTTGCATTTCCTTAATGACTATGAATGATGAGCATTTTCTCTTATGTTTCTTCGCCATTTTTCCCTCTTCTCTGATAAGTCTCTTTTTGTTCCCTTGCCCATTTAGCAAGGTTTGTTGGGTTTGAGGGGATTCATTTCTTAAGTTCCCTGTAAATATTGGATATTAAGTGTTTGTCTGATGTATGGTTGGTAAATATCTTTTCCCAGTTGGTTGGCTATCTTTCTGTTTTAGTAGCTATATAGGTCTTTAGCTGTGCAGAAACTTTTTATTTTTAAGTAGTCCCTTTTGTCGAGTCTTTCTCCAATCTATTGTGACCCTGGAACTTGGTTCAGGAAATTTCTGCCTGTGCCTATGTTCCAGTATATCTACTATTCTGTCATGTAGCAGTTACAGAGTTTCAGGTCTGATATTGAGGTCTTTTGAGTAAATGTTCCTGCAGATGACAGGCTGGAATCAACTTTTAGTTTTCTGCATAGTTTTCCGCCCAGTTTTCCCAGCACCAATAATTAAAGAGGCTTTGTTTATTCCACTGTATATGTCTAGCTCTTTTGTCAAATATAAATTGTCTATGAGCATGTGGTTTCATTTCTGGATCTTCTATTCTGTTCCATTGATCTTCTGGTCTGTTTTTGTGCCAATACCATGCTGTTATAGTAGAGTTTGAAGTCTGGTATTGTAATACCACCTTCATTGCTCTTTTTGCCTAGAATCACTTTCGCTATTCTAGGTCTTTTTTTGTCCCATATCTACTTTTGGATTATATTCTCTATTTCAGTAAAGAATGTCCTTGGGGTTTTAATGGGGATTGCATTGAAATTGTATATCAGTTTTGGCAGTATGGCCATTTTCACTACATTGGTTCTCCCTACCCATGAGCATGGGATGTCTTTCCATTTCCTTGTATCCTCTTTAATTTATTTCATTAGGCTTTTATAGTTTTCATTAAATAATTCCTTTACATCTTTGGTTAAGTTAATTCCCAGATATTTTATTCTTTTGGGGGCTATTGCAAATGGGATCATTTTTTTGATTTCTCCTTCTTTTTGTGGATTGTTGGCGTACAGAAAGGCTACTGAATTTTGCAGGTTGATTTTGTAGCCTGCCACTTTACCAAAGTGGTTTATTAGTTCTAAGAGTTTGGGAGTGGAATTTATTGGATTGTTCAGGTATAAGATCATGTCATCTGCACATAGGGATGGTTTAATTTCTTCTTTCCCTATGTGGATCCCTTTGATGTCCTCCCTTGCCTTATTCCTCTGGCAATATACTATATTGAAGAGAAGTGGGGAGAGTGGGCATCCCTGTCTTGTTCCTGATAAGATAAATAGTTTTAGTTTTTCCTCCATTTAGTATGATACTGGCTGTTGGTCTGTCATATATAGCTTTATTTTAAAGAATGTCCTTCTATTCCTATTTTCTCTAGTGCTTTCAACATGAATGGATGATATATTTTGTCAAACGCCTTCTCAGTGTCCAGAAAAATAATCATATGATTCTTGACCTTAACTGTATTTGTATGGTTAATTACATTGATTTACAAATGTTTAAACCATCTGTGGGAGGATGCCTACCTGGTCATAGTGTATAATTTCTTTAATTTTTTCTGGATTCTGTTGGTTAATATTTTATTGAGTAGCTTTGTGTCTGTTCATCAGGGAGATTGGTCTCTAGTTCTTTTTTTGTTGGATCCTTCACTAGTTTGGGGATGAGTGTGATATTGGCTCCATAAAATGAGTTTGGGAGACTCCCTCTGCTTCTGTTTCTCAAAAGAGCTTTACGAGGGGCCGGGAGTTTGGCCTAGTGGTTAAAGTGCTTGCCTAGCATGCATGAAGACCCGGGTTCGATTCCTTGCTACCACATACAGAGAAAAAAAGCTGGAAGTGGTGCTGAGGCTCAAGTGGTAGAGCTCTAGCCTTGAGAAAGTCCAAGGACAGTGCTCAGGCCCTGAGCTCAAGCCCAGGACTGGCAAAAAAAAAAAAAAGAGCTTTACGAGTATAGGTAGTAACACATCTTTAAAAGTCTTATAGAATTCTGCACGAAAGGGGCTGGGAGTTTGGCCTAGTGGTAAAAGTGCTTGCCTAGCATGCCTGAAGACCCAGGTTCGATTCCTTGGTACCACATACATAGAAAAAAATCCAGCAGTGGTGCTGAGGCTCAAGTGGGAGAACTCTATCTAGCCTTGAGAAAGTCCAATGACAGGGCTCAGGCCCTGAGCTCAAGCCCAGGACTGGCAAAAAAAAGAATTCTGCACGAAATTGGTTTATTCAGTTGACATTTCATTTTGGTTCAATTTGTGTAGCTTATTTAAAAAATTACCCATTTCTACTAAATTTTCCTGTTTCAGTGAATATAGGTTCTGGAAGTAATTATTTATGATTGTTCGGATATCTTGAATGTCAATTGTGATTATTCCCGTGGCATCTCTAATCTTTTCATTCTCTTCTTTCCTTTTTTTGATTAATCTTGTCAGGGGTGTATGCTCTTTTTAGAGGATGCTATAGTTAAATTCATTGTTAAGGTTTTAGTACCTGGGATCATTTGGGCATGTGATTTAGAGGCAGTAGCAGGATAATACTTTTCTTCATAAAGGATGCAGTTATGTTTAAGCTTATATAAGAAGTTCAAATTTAGTTATAATATGAAGAGCTTGCACTTGAGGACTTATTTAATTGATATTAAGATATGTAATTATTTGAAGTAGTCTTATATATTTATATTAACATTTTTGCCGATAAATGATTATGAGTAAAAAACAAACTAATTTTTATTGTATTTTATTGTCGGAGTATTGTATAGAAGAGTTACAGTTATATTCTTCAGGTAGTGGGTACATTACTTCTTTTTTTTTTTTTTTTTTTTTTGCCAGTCCTGGGCTTGAGCTCAGGGCCTGAGCACTGTCCTTGGACTTTCTGAAGGTTAGAGCTCTACCACTTGAGCCTCAGCACCACTTCCAGCTTTTTTCTATGTATGAGGTACCGAGGAATCAAACCCAGGTCTTCGTGTATGCTACCCAAGCACTGTACCACTAGGCCAAACTCCTGGCCAGAACAAAATAATTTTAACTAAAGTTTTTTACCTAATTATTGAATCAATATTACAATATAGATAAACTACAGTTCCAAAAATATAACCTACCTTTTTATTTTGCTGTAGCAAAATGTTTCTCAGTAATATCCCTTTATCTATGGCAGTAGTCATTCTTTGTGAGTAAGTTAGAATGGTATTTTAAATTAAGATATATGGATTAGACTCCAAAATGAAGGCCTTAAAGTTTTTTCTTGGCTGTCACATATACTGAACTTAGTTAAATCCTGTTAGTTTTCTTTTTATGCTTTGCAATTAGAATATAATTTTGACCAACTAAAGATGTGAAGAGAAGACTCATGAAAGAAATCAAATGATTTTGTTTGACATGTAAAAGGGAAAAAAATGTTTAAGAGAACTCTCACAGCAAAAACCTTTTCTTTGGAAAAGAGAACAAGCAAGAAACTTGACTTACAAATGAGTGATGGTATATGTGGAGTATAAAAGTAGATATAAAGGATGTGTAGATTATTTCTAGTATGTAGAGATGACAAATTAACAATACATTAAGAAGCACCTAGATAAACTCTTTGAGAAACTAGATATTATAAAGAGCACTAAAGAGAAAAAAATGAAATAATAATGGGTAAGCAAAGCAAAAAAGTAGTAGAAAAATTTTATGGAAAACATTCACGTTTTATAGTACTTTTAATTTTGATATTCAAATGAAAGAGTTGTAGATAATCAACAGAAATTGAAAAAAAGATTATTCACGATAAGAAGGCAACACATTTCTTAAGAGTTTAAAAATATATTTATCATCCTGGAATTTTTTCTTAATAAAAAGTCTATAAATAAAGATAAATGTTGCAGTATATTTGAAATATCATAAAGCTCTTAGGAAGGAATTTCTGCCTTACTAAATTACAGTCCATAGACTGTTAAGCATAACAGTGGAATGTTAGATTTTGTTTTCTTTATGGACTATAACAAAACAGTAAATTCTTGAAAATTTTGGTTTTTACACAGTGGAAATTTTGGGTTCAATGAATTGCAGGTATTTTTCTTAATTTGTTGCTTGAATTGTGTGTGCATGTGCACGCATGCTTGCTTGGGCACTCCAGTCCTGGGGTTTGAACTTAAGACCCTGGGCACTGTCCCTGAGCTTTTGTGCTCAAGGGTAGCACTCTGCTTCAGCTCCACTTCTAGCTTTTTCATGGTTAATTGAAAATAATAGTCTCATAGACTTTCCTGACCAGTGTGGCTTTGAACAGCAATCCTCAGATCTCAGCCTCTTGAGTAGCTAAGATTATAGGAGTGCTCATAAAATCAGTTTATTGAGGCGTAATTTATGTTTAGTAGAATTTGCACTTTTGTGAGTATAGACCTATGAGTTTTCACAAAGGCATATAGTTTTGTAACCACCTGAAGAATTTGTATAAAAAGAGGTTCTGAGATTTGATAATTTATGTGTGTCAGGTCAATAAGGAGTTGCTAAAATCTGTAAGGTTTATAGGACATATGCTTTATAAATTGTGTTTTATTTGATTCAGTCCATTGTATTATACTTTTTTCATAAATTTTCTAATGTACCTTGTCAGAAAGTTACTATTTCCTATAATGCCAGATAAATCTTTGTATGCTTTTATCCATATATAATTAATCACATTTGGAGTTATGTGGCTGTATGTTTGTTTTTTTTTGTTTTTTGGGTTTTTTTGCCAGTCCTGGGGCTTGAACTCAGGATCTGGGCACTGTCCTTCGGCTTTCTCGAGGCTAGAGCTCTCCCACTTAAGCCACAGCACCATTTCTGGCCTTTTGCTATGTATGTGGTACCGAGGAATCAAACCCCGGTCTTTGTGCATGCTAGGCAAACACTCTACCAATAGGCCTAACTCCTGGCCCCAGGCTGTATGTTTTCAGCAAATAAAACAATTGGACTCCTTCTTAGGTTTTTCTGGACCATTTTAATTTGAGCACACATTTATACTTTAACTCACTCAGAGCTTTCATCTATTGATAAAGAGTGCATAGCTATAACCTAGAAGTTACATAAAAGCTATTCACATCTTTCAGGCTCATACAAGGATTGATGGTAATGATCACTAAACAAAAATTAAAAAGTAAATCCTCAGCTGGTAAGACACAAGATACCTTTTGAGAAATGTTTAGGTGGGCTAAGTGTGGTAATACATTTCTATAATCTCAACTACCTGGGAGTCATAGGCAAGGATTGGAAGGGTCATGGTCTGAGGACAGTTTAGGGAAAAGTTTTGTAAAATTGCATCTCAACAAAGCAGCCAGGTACAATGTTTTATTTGTGTAATCTATGGGAGAAATTTAGGTAAGAGTATTGTGATCAAGGCCAGGCATAAAACTCAAGGCTCTATCTGAAAAAATAATCAAAGCTAAAAGTGCCAGTAGCATGGCTGCAGTAGGTGCTTGCCTAGCAGAAATCAAACCCCAATATGCCCTCCTGCTAATAAAGAGCATGATTTAGAGATGTGAAAGAGTTGGTGTTTACATTACTTGTTACAAAGTACTTTAGCTCTACATTTGTCCACTCTGCATGATTTCATTGGGTCTTTATAAAGATCTGTTTGTTATTGAGTCCTCATTTGTGATTTAAAAAAAAAAAGTGGGAGGGCAGCAGTTTGGCTTAGTGGTGGAGTGCTTACCTAGCATGCACAAAGACCCAGGTTCGAGTCCTTGGTACCATATATTTAGAAAAAGCCAGAAGTGGTGCTGAGGCTCAAGTGGTAGCACTCTAGCTTTGAGAAAGACCAAGGACAGTGCTCAGGTCCTGAGCTCAAGCCCAGGACTGGCAAAAAAAAAAAAAAAAAAAAAAATAGAGATGATGGTGCAATTGAGTCCAAGGACACTCGTGATTTAAAAAAACAAAACAAAAAAACAAAAAAAAACCCCAAACTTATCCTAGGAGTTTGGCCTAGTGGTAGAGTGCTTGTCACAAAGGCCTGGGCTCCATTCCTTGGTACCACATACATAGAAAAAAGCCAGAAGTGGTGCTGAGGCGCAAGTGGTAGAGTTCTAGCCTTGAGAAATTCCAAGGACAGTGTTCAGGCCCTGAGCTCAAGCCCAGGACTGGCAAAACAAAACAAAACAAACCCCCCCAAAACCAAAACAAAATTTATCCTGTTGACTATCCTCTTAAAATATGGCCATAGTCTGCACATCAGGCTTAAAATTATGTTTTAAATTTATTTTGTTTTAGACAAGGACTCTGTTTGAAACCCAAGCTGATCTTGAACCCATGATTCCTCTGCCTCAGTTTCTTAGATGTTGAGATCAGCCATGCTCCATCATGCTTGTCTGTATGTTCACTTTATGAATGTGTCAGAGAAGGAAGACTTTGAAAGAATATGAATAATGGATATTGGAAAAATAAAATATCCTGTACTGTATAGTCAGAATTCTTTCATTTATTTAGCAAATACTATTTCAGATTAGATCTACTACTGTGCTAAGAATTACATAAGGCATTATCACCTTTATTTTAAAGAACATGAAGTATGAAACAGGTAAATGCAGTTACAGTATGGTAAGAGAAGCATATCACTTTTTTTCTTTTGACTCATGCAATACATAGTGAGAACCCACTTTATGCCATGCATTTTTCTATGTATTTTGAAAACATTAGGAAAGAAGTATCTAGTGTTTCTGTCTCTCTCTCTGTCTCTCCTGCTCGTGCTCGCTCTCTCTCTCTCTCTCTCTCTCTCTCTCTCTCTCTCTCTCTCTCTCTCTCTCTCTCTCTCTCTCTCTCTCTTTCTCTCTCTCACCCTCCCTCTCTCTCTCCCTCTCTCCCTCCCTCCCTCCCTCCTTCCCTCCTTCCCTCTCTCTCAACAATAGATAGTAGAGGATCTAATGCTATATGGAGAATGAAATTAGGATCATAGCTAGTAAGTGGCAGTGGTTAGCACTTGTTTTCTCAAAAACCTGTCATTATAGGATTGATAGTAAAAATGTGTAATTGTGTACTGAAGACGTGGGTCAAGTAGTAGGGCAAAGGAAACCAAATGAGAACATGAGGGCCTGAGTTTAAGCCTTGGTACCAGGACACACACAATTCATAATTATGATGGTGTTTTCTCTTTTAGCAATAATGACATTAGAATTTGTTATAATATTGTATAGCTTGATGCCCCACTTACAGATAATTAATTTGGGGGTTTATGTCTTTAGAAACGTAAATTACTTTAAAAGTGGTAAAAACTGAGGTTATATTATGATTGAAAACTGGATATTTTTTGTCCCAGTACTACAGTGAAATCCTTTTTTTAAAAATTCTTATCACATTTTACTTATAAACTCTATACTGTTTAATAAATTGTATTTACCACTACCACAACAATGTTTATTGCAGCATTATTCACCATAGCAAAAATATGGAACCAACCTAGATGTCCCTCAGTTGATGAGTGGATCAACAAGATGTGGTACTTATACACAATGGAATTCTATGCTGCTGTTAGAAAGAATGACAGTGCCCCATTTGTTAGGAAATGGAAAGACTTAGAAAAAATCATATTGACTGAAGTAAGCCAGACTCAAAGGAACTTAGGCTCAATGGTTTCCCTCATTTGTCATAATCAGTAGAAACCTTGGGCTCTACTAGCAGAGATCTGCAATAGAGCAAAACCTTGATACATAAGGCCATATAGTATAAAGCTAATTGAAAAGACCTCCAGGATATTGAAACAAAAGCCATATAACGAATGATTGTTGTCCTTAATGTACTATGTTATCTCTCATCTCTTTTGCTGTCCCTTGGTTATCTCATATTGTAACAGTATCTCACTTTGTTATCTGATATATTGGATATATTTGTATTTGGTTATTTGAAATAGGATAGGGAAGGGGGGAAAACCAACACGGGGGGGGGGGGGGGGGGGGGGGAGTGGAGGGGAGGGTAATGGGGACCAAACATATGAAAGGGTATCAATATATGTGAATTAATGCACCTTCTATCTGGCAAATATCATGTAGCCCTTTTATTAATTACAATAAAAATATAAAAAAAATCATTTACGTTTTTCTTATTTTTGTATCTGACAGTTCCCTGATATATTGAAGCCCTACTACATTTATTTGATGATTAAAATAGTAAAATTAAGATGATCCGTTAACATAAATAGTCCTCTTCAAAAAGCAAATTGCAACTGGCAAATTACAATTTTTACAACTAGCAAATTTTCATGTTTTGTTTTTTTTTTTTTGCCAGTCCTGGGCTTCAGCTCAGGGCCTGAGCACTGTCTTTGGACTTTCTCAAGGCTAGAGCTCTACCACTTGAGCTTCAGCACCACTTCCAGCTTTTGTCTATGTATGTGGTACTGAGGAATTGAACCCGGGTCATCGTGCATGCAAGGCAAGCACTTTAACCACTAGGCCAAACTCCCAGCCCCAGATTTTCATGTTTTATAAGAAAAAAAGGAATATGTTCTTTCAAGCTGTGGTGGGATTATTCTATGAATTTTTTTTAATTGATGGTATATTTTGAAAAGTAATTTGAGTGAATGTGGCTCAGACCTTTATATTTGAGAATTATGGTTCGAAGCAGGCCTGGAAAGGAAAGCCCATGAGACTCTTATTTCTGAAAAAAAAAAAACAAAGTGGAGCTGTGGCTTAAATGGTAGAGCACTGGCCTTGGTCAAAAAAGCTTAGAGACAGCACCTACGCACTTGAGTTCAAAACAGCAACAACAAAAAACAAACAAACATAGTTGTGCTGGTAGCTTTAGTGTGGTCGTTTGTGTTCATTTGGGTAAATGCCCGGGAGTGGGTTTGCTGGGTCATAGGGGAGTAGTTTGGAAGACCCTCCATACTTCTATACTACTCTCCAAAATGGTTGAACAACACTCCCACCTACAGTGTAGTATTGTTCCCTTTTGGCCACATCTTTGCCAGCATGTGTTATTATTTGTTGTCTTGATAATGGCCATTCTAACTGGGGTGAGGTGGAATCTCAATGTAGTTTTGATTTGCATTTTTTTTTATGGCCAGAGATGTTGAACATTTCTCCATGTATCTATCGGCCATCCTTATTTCCTCTTCAGAGCAGTCCTTCTTGAAGTCTTTAGCCCACTTATTAATGGGGTGGTTATTTCTATGAGGACTTGTTTGAAGGGTTTAATTTTTTGAACTCTGGGTGTACTTTAGATATGAGGCCCTCGTCTGTTGTATGGCTAGTGAAGATCTTCTCCCAATCTGTTGGCTTTTTGTTTATCTTGCTAGATAAGTCCTTTGCCATGCAGAAGCACTGTGGTTTAATGCAGTCTCACTTATCCAGCCTTTCTTTGATGTGTTCTGTTTCGGGGTCTTTATTTAGGAAGTTTCAACCTAGGAACCCTAATGTTCCCTATCCCTTCCTATAATATTTTGCAGGATATTTTATCTTACAGTGAGGTCTTTGATCCATTTGAAATTGATTCTGGTGCTGGGTGATATATAAGGGTTACTTACCATAGCTAAGATATGGAATCAATCTGGATACCCCCAGTAGATATGGTAGTCCAATTCATTCCATTCAGACAATATAATTCTACGCTTCCATTAGAAAGGATGGCATTACCCCATTTGTAAAGAAATGAAGACTTTGAAAAAAATCATATCGAGTGAAGTAGGCCAAACCCAAAGAAACATAGGCTCCATGGTTTCCTCAAGTAATAATTGGTCTATGCCTACGTAGTCCTAGCAGAGGATCACAATAGCCAGTACTCATGACCATATCAAATGATGCTAACCAAATGAATGCAGAGATAGGGAAATAAGAGGGTTTGTTGTTGTTGTTGTTTTAGTGTACTGTACTGTTTTCAGTCTCCCCTCCCACCCTCCCGTTCACTGCCTGTGGTCACTGTTTTTTTATTTTGGTGTCCTTTGTCTTGTGTATAAGTTTATCTGATTTCGGAAAGGGAATCATGGTGGGGTCAGAGAGTGAATCAGTAATACAAGACATTGTTAGAAATGAACTTTATAACTTGGGCCCAGTTTTTTGCGGGGGGGGGGGGGTCAGAGAGGAGTTAGAAGGTAGGGCAAGCAGGAAATGACAAGGGAGTACTGGTGTAACATTGTTTAAAAAGAAATGTACTCACTGCCTTACTCACATGACTTCTCTACATCACCTTTACAATAATAAAAAAAGAAGAGTTAAGTCAGGTCTCATTAATATTACTGTCATTTTTGCTTTTGTTTTAGACCTACTGAACTTGATGCCCTAGTATTTGGCCATCTGTATACCATTCTCACCACTCGGCTGACCAATGATGAACTTTCTGAGAAGGTGAAAAACTATTGTAACCTCCTTGCTTTCTGTAGAAGAATTGAACAGCACTATTTTGAAGATCGTTGTAGAAGCAGGTTGTCTTAGAGTCGCATTTTAATACAGTCATTTCAAAAATAACTTTTGAAATGTGTTTTACTTGAATGTTATAATAGATACTAGTATGAGAATTTTAAAGCCAAAAATACTGCAACCTCACAACAAATAATGTATCCTATACATATTCTTTATACCCTTCCTTGTGTATACATTGTTAATTTCCAGTCGTCTCATTTGATGTATTGTACTCTAAACCCTGAAGTTTCTGTTTCCTTACAAACATACAAAAATAAAGTCTAAGCAATTATACAATTGTTAAATTTATTTTCTTTTGATCTTTCTGAAGTCACTCATTGAAGTTTATATATATGAAAAAATTGTAACATATATTTTGTGTTACATATTCAGAGATTACTCTGCTAGACATATGGTGAAAGTGATCATCAGAAAAGTATTCTTAATTAATACCCACTTAGAAAATATGGATTAATATAAACTGATTCTGTGAGGCACAGATTTTATATGCAAGCATTCTTCCTGAGTTAAATTGGCCCAAATTTCATTAGAACAGCTGTGCTTTGCATTTGGTAAAAGGATAGATAGAAGGACCTTACTTATTTGTGTTTTTTGTTGTTGTTGTTGCGTTTTTTTTGTCATTCACTTTTCCGCATACTTTGTTACAAACAATATAGGCTGTAAAACTCCTTTTGCAATAGTCTCCTGTTGTAAGGAATGCACACCAGCAGGAAGGATTCTTAACTTTTTCTGAGTTTTCTGTCAGTTTTGCTAGTTAGTGGTAAATATAGGACCTGCCATTTTACAGACCTGTCCGAAGCTGGCTGTATTCACATTGCTCTTTTGAAGCAGCCCAGCTAGTCTTGAAGTTGTTCAGAATCTGAGCTTCAACCTACAGGCAGTGAGATCAACAGCCTGTCTGGACTCTGCTTTTGAACAGTTTTCAGGAAGTGTGATTTCTGGATGGGTACTGCACTACACAGATTTATTTGAATTGCCATGCAGCTCTATGTTAAAGTGCATTCTTCTTTTCAAAAATAAGCAAGAGAAATAATCTTTTTACTCTTTAATTAACCACGGTACTTAAAAAAATGAACTTTTTGGTCTCAGCAGATATTCTCAAATTGATCCTATCACTACAATTTCCATGTTCTATTTACAACATTTATAGGGCTCTGGGTGGAGGGAACCTTATAAAATGAAAGGTGCAGCTTCATTTGAAGCAGTAATCAGCTCTACAATTCTTTTTTTTTTTTTTTTTGAGACAAGAGCATTTTAATAAGGCCCTTTCATTCCTCTTTTGGGGTAGGGAGAATACTTTTTACAAAAGGTATTGATGACAATTTATATGATAGGATCTTAAATTTTCTAATATTTTCAGTGTTATAAAAACTACTGATGTGAAGAATCATCTAAAATTTTAGCTCTCTGGAGTAATTGTATTTTCATAGTTTTTTATATACAAGGGATTTTTATTTTTATTATTTTTCTGTTTGTCCTTGTGCTTTAACTCAGGGTCTGGGTGCTGTCCCTGGGTTTTTTTGCTCAAGCCACAGCTTTACTTCTAGTTTTTTGCTGGCTGGAGGAAAGAATCTCATGAATTTTTTCTGCCTGGCCTGGCTTTGAACCATGATCCTCATATCTCAGCCTGTTGAGTAGCCAGGATTACAGGCTGAGCCATCCATGTCCAGATGTACTATGGCTTTTTAATTCTTACCGAAGTACATTAATACCTTCTGTTCCCAGTTTACAGATGAGGAAATGGAGATGCAAAAAGGATAGACTTACTGATGGTGGAGTTGGATCTTATAACCCAGGCAGTCTGGCATTGACTTGACTGTTTGCTCTGCATTTTCATGTTTATTATATATTTGTAACTTAAAAAAGATAGGTGAGGTTCTACTAGTCTACATGCTATATGAACTTTCAGTCATCTCTTTGGATTATAGTACTCTTATTAGCTTCTCCTGAACTCATTTTGTAATGTGTTAAAATAATGTCATCTGTTTTTTTTCATTATACTTTTTAGCATATGTCTTTGTGTACATGTTTTGTATACAGGCTACTTCCCAGTAATGGGGATTACAAAGGTAAACCACTAAGCCAACTCAAATTGGATTCTTTAAGTCAGATATGTTAAGCTTATCAAGTTAATAAAACACAATTTCCTCACTGTAACATTTCACTCCTGCAATGAGAGATTAAAAAAGATAAGTTATGCAGTGGTAATTAAAATATTGAGAATAGTTATATTTTTAGGTTTTAGATGGACACTGTTTTTTTTTTTCTGTTTGAGTAAGCAGATTATGTACTTTGGACACTATGGGAAACTTGTACAACAAACATGTACAACAAACTGAAAGACAAAAATTTCATGAAAAACATGAGAATCTCATTGCACATGAAATCTCAAAGAGAAAGCCAATTAATAAACTAAGGTAGTAAATTCTTATACAATATAATTTTAACTTGAAAAGATCACTCTACCTAGGAGTTTTGATGATGACAAAGAGGTACTATTTAAGTAGACTAGAAAATTAGTTAATAATCTGTGAACTATGCTTGAATATAATGCCATCATTTGTACAAGGTGGAAACACAACTTTTCATGTAATGTAGATCCGTGTACTGTGTATTACTAGTGATTAGACTATATTATAAGTTCTTTCAAACTAATTAGGCTTCCACTGTCCATTCCCTTGTAGAAATTCCCAAGTACAGCCTTTCCACTGGGTGGCCCAGAAAGCATTGCTTGGGAGCTCTTA
Source organism: Megascapheus bottae (assembly GCF_031878675.1). Taxonomy (NCBI): domain Eukaryota; kingdom Metazoa; phylum Chordata; class Mammalia; order Rodentia; family Geomyidae; genus Megascapheus; species Megascapheus bottae. The sequence continues at coordinate 7,722,376 of NC_143520.1, read as the reverse complement.
CCTCTAGACTCTAGCAAAGGCTAGCAAAGGATAATTAAGTTTCATGTTTACATTCCTCCAAAATGTTAGTTTCATTTACCAGCAAACTATTACTTCAAGGGAAGTTTTTTGGAGGACAACTTGTTGAATGCAAGATAGAAATTCCATAAATAGATGAAATTCAGGTCATTGAATTAATTCCTAAATATTTAGGAATTTAATGCCACACTCCAAAAGTAGCCCAAAGTAAAAAGTGAAATCATAAAAGAAACTGGAAAGTAGTTTACAATTCAATATTTTGAATTTAGGAATAATGAAATATATGTATATATATACTCATATATATGTATGTATGTATACATATATATATTTCAAATTTATGGGATTTCACCAAAAGAAAATAACAGGTTCACTGGCTTATATTAGAAAAGAAGTCTGCAGTCCAGGAGTGTGGCTTAGTGGAATAATGCTTGCCTAGCATGCATGAAGCCTTGGGTTCCATTCCTTGGTACCACATACACAGAAAAAGCTAGAAGTAGTGCTGTGGCTCAAGTGGTGGAGTGCTAGCCTTGAGAAAGCCCTAGGATAGTGTTAAGGCCCTGAGTTCAAGCCCCAAGACTGGCAAAAGAAAAAAGAAAAAAATCTACAATCAAGATCTGCCTTACATTTTTAGAACGTAGAAAAAAACAATCGAAACAAATATTATGAAGTGAATAGTGAAGAGTGTAATCAATGTAATGGAAATATACAATAGAGACAATTGAGACCCCAAATAACATAGAAAACACACAATAGAGACAATCAGTAAAGTCCTAGAAAATTCAAAGAGCATTTAGGGGAAAGGAGAAAGTAGTCATTTAGGAGGAAATAGTCATTTAGTTCTGGAACAACTTGATAAAACTGTGGAATAAATGATCATCTCTTACCTAAACTATACACAAAAGTTAACTCAAGTCATTCAAGCTAAATGAACTCTGAGATACGGAAACAAGGCTTTTCTTTGTGGTTGATTTTTTTTAATGTATTATGGGAATTTCTGTTTTGTTTTTTCCCCTTATGATTTATCCTCTGTTATCACTGTATTTGATTTTGGTGCCTGGTGTCTTGTATACATTTATCTGAATTAGGGAAGGGAGGGGGAATAACAAAATGAAGAGACACAGGACAAAGAACACAGGACACAGGAACCAATGCAACAGTGATACAAGATATGTTGGAAGTGAACTTTCTAATTTGGGGGGTGGGTTGATGGGGAGGCAAAGTGGGAGAAAAGTGGGAGAGAGTAACAATGTTCAATACTAAATGTACTCTGTACCTTACATACGTAGCTATAACCCCTCCGTACATCACTTTGACAGTAGAATTTTTAAAATGTGGCATAGATCTAAGTGTCTGGAAGAAAACACTGGGCAAAGGCTTTGTGATCTTAGAATAGGCACATATTTTAGATAGGATATAAAGTTTTTCAGAAGAAAAGGAAATTGAAAAAAAAAATCCCTTAAAACTTCCAGCCAGGTGCTGTGGCACACATCTGCAATCCTGGTCACTCAGGAGGCTAAGACCTGGGGATCATGGTTTGAAGCCCCCACGAGACTCTTCACTCAAAAACTGAAAATGACAAAGAAGTAGAGCACTGTCATTGAGGAAAAAGAGTTTCAGGGATAGTGCCTAGGCCCTGAGTTGAAGTGTCATGACCAACAAAACAGAAAACTTATCTTTCTTGCCGGGTGCTGGTAGCTTACCTCTATAAGCTACTCAGGAGGCTGAGATCAGAGGATTAGAATTCAAAACCAGGCTGGTAGAAAATGTCCATGAGGCTTGTCTCCAGTGAATCATCCAGAAGTTAGAAGTAGAGCTGTGGCTCAAGTGGATAGAGCAGTAGCGTTGAGTGGAAAGCTCAGGGACAGCTTTGAGTAGCTCCCAAGCCCTCATTTGGAGACCTGGGTCTGGTACATACAAACAAAACCCCTTATCTCCCATAAAAAGTAAAATGAGACAGATGAATGGAGAACTTTTTTCTCCCACAACAATATTTTATATCTCCAAGAACAAAGTACTCTTAGAATTAGTAAAAAATGAAAATAAATGAAGATAACAAGTGATTAAAACATTTATATAGACACAGAAAACATATCAATGATTAATGAAAACAAGCTGTTATTCATATAATTTGAACTCAATATAAATTGAACTGCAATGAGATCTCACCACACACCTATTAAGACGTTAATTTGCAGACAACTTGTTTTAATATTTGGATTTTATTTTAATGCTTTTAGGTAGAAAGATTGATTCTGCAGTTTGTCATCATCCCTACTATTTCCTTAGGCCAACATTTGAATTTAGGAATAATGAAAACAGGATTAAGAAGCTTGAAAATACCAAGTGTTGGCAAGGATGAAGGACAATTGAAAGTCTCAGAAAAGCATAAATAAGTTGATGCAAGTACTTTGGAAACTGATAGTTTCTTAAATACATGTGCTACATGACAGATTCTAGGGTAACAAAGAAAAGAATTGTGCCTGAGTAGTGACAACATCTTAATCCATAAGTCTAGAATTGGAAATATCCCAAAGACCAATTACAGGGGAATTGATTAGTTATGATACATTTGATTAGTAGAACAATAGTAACAAAAAAGAGTAAGCTACCATTGGTTGCAATAACCTTGTGAATCTCAAAACTGTTACATATTGGGGCTGAGAGCATGGCCTAGTAATAGAGTACTTGCTTAGCATGCACAAAGCCCTGGGTTCGATTCCTTGGTACCACATACATAGAAAAAGCCAGCAGTGGTGCTGTGGCTCAAGTGGAAGAGGGCTAGCCTTGAGACAGCTCAAAGTCAGGGCCCAAGCCCTGAGTTCAAACCCCAAGACTGTCAAAAAAAAAAGATATATATATATACATATATATACTGATGGCATATGAAAGTATATGCTAATGTAATACTTTGGAACAAACAATCTACAGACAACAAATGTAATCCTGCACATTTGGAAGGCTGAGGTGAAGAGGAATGAAGTTTTGAGCTCCCAGGACAAAAATTCTCAAAGTTCTATCCCAAGTAATTTTTTTCCAAAAAGCTGGGTACTGGGCTGGGAGTTTGGCCCAGTGGTAAAGTGCTTGCCTAGCATGCACGAATACCTGGGTTCAATTCCTCAGTACCACATACGTAGAAATCCAGAAGTAGTGCTGTGGCTCAAGTGGTAGAGCTCTAGCCTTGAGAAAGCCCAAGGATAGTGCTCAGGCCTTGAGTTCAAGACGCAAGACTGGTAAAAAACAAAACAAAACAAAAAACCCCCCAAAAAACAACAACAAAAAACACTGGATACAGTGGCATGGACCTCTAATCCCAACTATGCTGGAAGTATAAATAGGAGGCTTACATTCCAGGCTAACGGGGGCAGAAATGAGAGCCTATCTCAAAACAAAACAACAGAAGGGTTAGGGATATGACTCAAGTGGTAGAACACTAGTATTGCCAAAATGAACGGATACAATCGTCTTGAGATACAAGCTCCACTCTGTGTTCTATTTCACTCATACCATTGCAATTTTGAAGTGATTTTGATACCATGCTAGTCCTTGTTTTACATAAGGGCAGATATAAAAAAATTCTTAAGTGAAGAAATAGATTGAATTTGTGATTCCAAGCATAGTAGTAACACAGCACTATTCAAGTTACCTTCATAGATTTTTTTTTCTTTGTAGTTATTTTTTTTAGTGCCTCTCCCTCTAGGCAGAAATCACCAACTCAATCCAGAACCCAGACATTTAATGAATAGCGTAGTAGAAATAGGACCAGTAAGGCAGTTGTCAAACTGGAGAATACTTGCTTATCTGTATAGGCCAAAATCAACTGGTTGACCACCATTATAAATGCAATGACTTAAGATCCATAGTACCATATAAAGGAGCTTCTCAAGGAGAGAAGGAATATCCTGGCAAGCTATTTTAGACCGTGTAGTCTGCCTAACTAAGGACTTTGTTATCAAACACTAAATGATCATAATTCGATGACATGTCATTGCTAACTGCTTTCTTTTTGCCAACAGAGAGTGTTAAATTTTCTATGGGTTTTGACAAAACTACATATATTCATCAGAATTGTATTATTAGAGAAATAAGAAGAAACAGCCATTACATAGTTCTCAAAGGACACATCTTACAGTATCTAGTACTTGAGCAAGAATTCTGTTTTCTCATTTATTGTTTAGTCGCTCGTTTATCCATTTAATAAACATAAATGTATGCAAAAGTGAGTTAGTGGTTTCTTTTCTCTGAAGATTTCTAAAACTCAGTGTTGAGAGTGAGAGAGCCTAGCTCTGGTATTCCAGTGGCAAATGTCACCAAGATGGGTTTAATGATGGCCGGGGATCAGCTGGACTGCTGGCGAACGCCTCATTTCCCGTGGATCTCGTTCCTCAGCAGCTGTGCAGAGCTTCAACAGTTTTTACGATTATCATCCACTTGTTCTGTACTTCTCAAGTGTTTTTTTCTTTTTCTCTTTTTTTTTTTTTGCATTAGTCAGGTTGAAAGATTCATGGTATTAATCACGACTGAAGTTGTTATTTATCACCTGCTGGGTGAGAAATAATAATTTTGGCACGAGTGGGGCAGCAGGCCAGAGGTACCAAATTAAGTAAAACATCTAAACACTAGCAAGGATCATTTCTCTGATTAATGAATTGTTACAAAGAAAAAGTGCTACTCATTATCTGGTCTTACCAATAGAAAGTGGGGCATGTGAGAAAAAAGTGGCAGGCTGCTTGGACCAATTTTTCTGTTTGCTCCATTTCTTTCTCCTTCTGATTCACTCTTTGCACAGATTGGGGTTCTGCAGTTACACCAAAGAAAGAAACTGGAGAAATAACTGAATTCTAACATGACATCAGAAAATATTTCTGAATTTTCTGATTTTAAAGAAATTGAAGTGATAGTTTTGAGTTAGGAGAAGTAAATTACCTTCATTAAAATTATAGATTTATGTATTATATATTATAGAGTACATATACTTTATAGTATAATACAGAATAATATAATACAATGCAATATATAGATGTATAATATAGAAATATATTCTCTATTTTATTCTTTCTTTTTTTTTTCTTTGCCAGTCCTGGGCTTAAGCTCAGGGCCTGAGCACTGTCCTTGGACTTTTCTCAAGGATAGAGATCTACCACTTGAGCCTCAGCACTACTTCTGGCTTTTTCTAAGTATGTGGTACCAAGGACTCAAACCTGGGTCTTCATGCATGCTAGGCAAGCACTCTACCACTAGGCCAAACTCCCGGCCCTCTCTATTTTATTCTTGAGAAGAGTTTATTTGTTTTTTTGTTGATCGTGGGACTGAACTCTGGGCCTGGTCGTTGTCCCTGAGCTCTTCACCTCAAGGCTACTGCCCTGCCCCTTGAGCAACAGCTCCACTTCTGATTTTCTAGTGGTTAGCTGGTGATCAGAATCTCATAGACCTTAATGTCTAGTCTGGCGTTGAACGATTCTCAGATCTCAGCCTCCTGAGTAGCTAGCATTACAGGCGAGATCCACCATGCCTGGCTAGAAGAGTTTATTTTTAACAAGTCACTTTTCATTCCTGTTTGTTTTTTGTTTGCTTGTTCTTTGCAAATTGAAATAAGGAAAGTTCATTTTTACTGACTCCTAGAGAAGTTGTGACCTTTTGGAAAGCTATCAGAGAATTTCCTGGCAAGGACTGGTTTCTCCTATCTTAACTAAAGAAGGGCAGATGCTATTCAGGAAAGGATGGGTCAGGGCATGGACCAAGAGTCAATATAGAACACTGATTCCTGTTAGGAGGGCAAGCAGTGAGCCTTCCAATCACCTCATCTGCTGGGAGAAACATGGTAGGCCATGGGCAGCGGGGAGGGGGCTTGAGGGGAAGACAGCAGTGGCTCTGAGATGAGATTGCACCTAGTGAATATCGGAGAGACCGTATCTGTGCAGGGCAGGGACTCAGGAGATCTGTAACAGGTTCTTCAATGGACTATGGCTCTTCACATATCTGGCATCCAAGAGCAAAGTTACCAGGTGTGCAAGGAAACATGAGGAAAAAAAATCAGTAGAAATGCCCAGAAATGACACATGAACAGAAACCTTAAAGCTCCCCAAACAAAAATAAAAGCAACAAAACAAAAACATCAATGTTTTATGCCTGTGTCTTACTTTGGTAATCTGAGCTACTCCAGAGACAGCAATCAAGACAATTAAGATTTGTGGCCAACCTGGGTAAAAAGTTTGCTAGACTTAATCTTCAAGATAACCAGCACGACACAGCACGGTGGATGTATATTTCAAATGGTACAATACCAGCCTCATCCTCACACGGTTCCAAGTTCAAATCCCAGTACCACAAAACAGGCAGATATCTTTGAAGAGACGAAGACTTTGTAGATTAGTTCCCAAAAAAGTTAAGTAAATGGGTTGAGATATTGTCTGTAAAGTGACCATGGAGGATGAAGTATAAATAGCAAACTAGATTTAAAAGAGGACTTGAGGACATTGAATTCATTTGGATATTTAGGCAATAGATTACATGTAAAGATTACATGTAATAGATTACATGTAATAGATTACATGTAAAGGTGCATGGAAATACTTTTGGCTTTGGAGTCAAAAGATTTGAGCAATATTCCTGATTCCAACCGGTTGCTGGTTGCTGTGTACATGTGGTCTCAGGTAATTCACTCCATCTCCAAGTTCGAGCTCTTTTCTTAACAAAATAGAAATGTGAATCCGTGTTCTGGCTACCCTACAGGTGGGTGTGACGAGCAAACAAATCAATGTGTCAGTGCCCTGTAGATTATGAACCATTCTGAAAATCAAAAGCATTATTTTTATTGGAGCAAAATATATGATTAGATTGGTTATTGAGCAAGTTTTATCAGGAGGTAAAAAATGGAAGGCCATATCATTAAGTAACAGAGGGGCAGATCTGAGAAAAAAAAATTGATGAAGCAAGCTTATGAGACGAACAGCTAATTGAAGGGTGTCAATGGAGAAGTACGTCCAAGATGTTGAGTCTCAGCAGCAGAGGAGGTAGTCAATATTCATGAGAGGCAGAGTTTCAGACATGTTCAGTTAGATGAGCAACTGGAGTGTCCAGTTTACAGCTTTTAAACAGTATGTTTTTCAAACTCTAGCAAATCTCCCAACCTTCTGTGACTTGAGAGGTCTTTAATTACCATATGTCCTTTTTATTTGGGGATTGGGGGTGGGTGCAAAAGAACAAAACGTCTGGGAACCAGGAGGGGTGAACTGGATGTAATTCAGCCCTGCCAGCCTTTACAATGCTCATTTTACAACATGCAAATTGAACTTGTCAGAACAAACTCCTGTGGGCTGCTGGTCACATCTTAAAATCTCTCCAAATGTAAATTCACAGCATCCATCATGTCTGTTTTTTTTCTCTCCTCTAATTTTATTGTTAACACATGTACGTTCCATTTTCTTCCATCTTGCTATTAACTGAAAGAGTTACAGGTAATCAGAAGCGGTAAATAGTGATAGAAATTCTGTGAACGGATGGTCTTTTCAAATGAAAGTTTTTAATTTCTGGAAATCCTGTTAAATGTCTACTGAGATGATCACAATCGCTTTGATTTCAACAAAACTCAACTGATCCTCCTTGGGATATGTTTTCATTTTAGGATACATAGATTTTTGTTTTGCCAAGGAACTTTAACAAATTTTAAAATGAAAATCAGATACTTTGGGTCAAATCTTCAAAGTCTATGTTTGGAAAATTTTTATTTTATGTTCAGAAATGGTAAATGGCAGCGTATGAGAAGACATGTTACACATCTACTAGTCCTTCCACTTACCCAGCACACAAAGTAGGAGGGAGGAATGGATATACTGTTTGAGTCTATGTGAATCTTACGGAAAATAAATCCATATGTTTCTGATGAATTTACAGTTTGCTCATCAAAATGTGAGGGTTTTGTCAAAAGCCATTTGATGTCTGACTAGTTCCCTTTGGGACCATCTTTAAACTTTGTACTTATCCCCCTCCCTCTCTCCTCCTGTTGAAAACAGGATTATAGAGGAAGAGAGAAAAAAAATAAATCTTGAGGCCACCTGATCAAATGTTTGGATCTTGGTGAGCTTTGAAAAGCAAAAACATTGGCCAGGTGTGGTGGTTTGTACCTGTCACCACCGCTACTTGGGAGGCAGAAATCAGGAAGATCAAGGTTCAAGGCTAGCTTGGGAAATTTTTTTTTTAGTAAACTGCCCATTCTCAACAAGCTTGGCACATTGGTGTGTGCCTGTGGTTTCAGCTGTGTGGAAAGTCACCGTTCAGTGATGGCCCTGTATAAAACTAAAAAAGTAAATAAAGAATGAGGGCATGATTGAAGTGCCTGCCTAGTAAATGCAATACAGCATTCTGCATTCAGTGATCAGTACTGCCACAAAAGAAGGGGGGTGAAAAAGGATGGATAGAAAAAAGGAAAGAAAGAAGGGAACGGTTCTATGTCGATAGCTTAAATGTTGTATTTCATTCCTGTCCTCTCTGTGTGTATGTGTCCCATTGCACCCCACAAACACAAACACATACAGAAGGCCATCCTAGTTACAGGTCCTGATCTGGAGAATGCTGCTTTGCCATTGCACATTGCAGGATAACCCCTCCCTGGTCTGTAGTAATAGCAAACCCCTAAAATGAATCACACCTGCTAACCGTGGTTGTAACCTCTTCTGTTTACAACTGGTGATAACAAAGACGCCTTGCACTACATTCTCTTCCAAAGGAACCAAATGCAGGTCATTTCTAAGGCATTTGGCACAGCAGTCAAGCAGGCTACCCTTTGCTTTCCCCTTTATGAAAATACATCCATTCCAGTTTTCAAATTGCTGTTTTTGGACTCCTAAATCTCTCCCCACACTAATTTCAAGAGGTTAGACTTTGACCCTGATTGGAACAAAATCTGGAGTCAGATATTCACACTGGGCCGCCTCCACCTCCCTGTGTGTCAGATGCCATATTGCTGCAAATGCTTCACACACCTTGGAGTGCGGCTTGTGGAACTGATGAGGTGAGAGCGCTGCACAGCGGCGCGGGCCTGGTAATCACAGGACTGAGGAAACACATACATCATCTGCCACCCAGGTTGGCATTTCAAGTAAAAAACCTTCACACTGTGTAAGATGTTGGACAAATGATGGCCATATGCATGTTTGTCTGGGTGCAGATGGCTCTGCATTCTCAGAGAGGAGAAAGCTGAGCTCGGCTCTTTTTTGCAGACAGTTTAATATTGGTGACACAGTTTATGTCCTCGGCAAAAACAATAATGGAGGGGAAGGTGACATAAATTATTTGCAAATCGTTTGACATATGCAGGGCATTGTCCTTGCAATAATCACCATCAGTCTGTCAGTTTAAGATATGAGCCATGCCACTGCCATTTCATATCACTGTGTTAAGCTTTCACATGGTGTAATTTTACAGATTTGTTCTTTGGAGAAGCCCTACAACACAAATCATACTGGATTATGTTTAGTCATGTACTGTATCATGTACAATGCGGAGATAAAATAAAAGCCCGCATTCTTTGGGATGAGGATCTTCAGGTAGCCTTCCATTCTCTACTTCTGGGAGGCGGTTATTAAATGCAATTCTCCATTAGCCTGTCATTCAACTTCACTGTTCAAAGTTAGTGATGTTATTTCTGAGAATGTTCATTTTCTTACTCTAAGCCTCTACAGAACGTGTGTTAAGTTGAAGGTGGTCCATAATAAGGATATTTCCTACGTATTGTTTTCTAGTAAATTTAAGAACTGAGTATGAAAGTGCAATGCTATCTCCTGGACATCTTTAAATTTTATACATGGTGTTACTAAATTTCTTTCCCCGCCCACGAAAATGATGGTAACTGGTGATTAACTGGCACACTGTGCTGTCCCTGCTTCTGTCGTGTGCGCCTAATGCCATATGGCAGGCTTTACTTATTGAGCGTTTGATGCCAATTGATGTTGAAAACTGTGCTTTACAGTTTAACCATACATAGCAAATGTTGTAAATGCTTCTGAGTCATTGCTTTAATGCATATATTTTGACCAATTGATAAATGGACTTTAGAGACTGCCTTCATTTCTCACGGTTTTCAAGAAAACTATAATAAATTCAGAAATAGGGCATTCAGAAATTGAGTACAAAAATTTCAAGAGAAATATGGCTTATTTTATTTGGCGAAGTTACTTGCACTCAGTTGTATAAACAGAGCGGCATCTGCCTCCTCTCATTACATGGCCCCTAGAACAAAGACTGATTACATTTCCGTCTCCAAAATAACATTTATTCTTATAGAAGGTAGTCATCATGGCTATACTATCGTATAGCCATGCTGATAAGTGCACCGAGACAAGTATTTGCTATCAATTGTTTTAATATATCTTAAATGGTACACCAAGGTATTTGACATTAAGTTCAGATAATTTCAGAAAATCTTTATAATCGTATTAAATTAGAATATTCTTTAGCAATCAGGAAAAATGTAGGTGACTAAAAATTTAAATTTGACAAAGAGGTCAAGAAAATCAAATATGTTTATAGGATCAAACATAAAAGATGGATTTAAAAAGTATCTTCCAGTCAGGTTAACTAATCCACATTTGGAGGTTTCTGCCTATATGCTGATAGGAACTCCATACCTCTGTGTCGAAGGGGGTGTTTCATAAAACTTCAGATTTTATAAATCCTTTCTAAACTTCTATTCTTACACTTTTCCCAGCGCAAGTATATTATTTATTTAGCTCTTTTATGTTATCCTATAGCTTCTATGATAATTTCAGTTGTAAAACATATATATTAGTTAATGTTTCAATTATCTATCTATACAAGTAGTCTTTGAGGTCTTTGACAACCATAGCAGGCCCACTCAGTAAATATTTAATGAATTGAACTGAACTGAATTGAGTTGACTTGATTCCGCTCTTTGTTCTTTCTCATCTTGGTACCACCAAGTATTATAAAAGGTTTCTATGATTTTTTGATTAGTGTGTTTGCCATAATCTTCCTTTACTGCCTTGTGTCTGCGTTCACGCCCTCATCATCATTTTGTTATTCCTTGCTAAGACTTCCTTCCAGAGTGAGAACCCTGTTCTTATCCTCCGCTCTAGTTTAACTCAGTAGTATTTAATGTAGGTGTAAGAAAAGAATGAATGGGAAGTAGTTATTGTCTGAGGGAGAAGACCTATAGAGCGAATTCCATTTAGGAGCATTTTGAGGGTTAATTTTCTGAAGCAGGTGTTGCAGGGAGGTGTTGTTGGGATAAAGGTTGTTTGGGAAGTTGGAACCTGATTGAGACACTCACCTTGATAGATAACAAGCTAGTAAGAGAAATGTAGAGAACAGAAATTCAAAAATTACAAGGAAGGAAATAATAATCTCCCTTCTTTTTATATGAACATGATTTAATATGTCCCCTTGCAGATTTTTAGAGAGAGTTGATTGAGCTTAGCTTTGGCATTTCTTTTTTTTTTTTTTTGCCAGTCCTGGGCTTGAGCTCAGGGCTTGAGCACTGTCCTTGGACTTTCTCAAGGCTAGCACTCTACCACTTGAGCCTCAGCACCACTTCCGGCTTTTTGCTATTTATGTAGGGTACCGAGGAATCGAACCCCGGTCTTCGTGCATGCTAGGCAAGCACTCTACCACTAGGCCAAACTCCCAGCCCCTGCTTCGACATTTCTAATCACATAGAAGAACAGGACAATGTTCTCTCCTGGTCCAGACTTAGACATATGCATTGATTATCTAATCACTGGCGGTGGTGCCACTGTAAACCATCTGTACTTGGTGTAGTGGGAGGAGTGGGTAGAATTGTGAGAATCATGATTCCTCTGTAAAAACTCAGCCTTTGGAATTAATTTGATCTGGGTTTAAATATCAGCACCAGTGCTTTGCAGTCATGTGACTGTGGGAAGTGAGCACATCAATATTTACCTTATAAGCTGAGCTAGTTAAGTATACATTACACACTAGTATCTCCTTGGTCAGCCTTATCTGCTACTAAGACATCCAGCTTGCCTTTCTCTGTAGTGAGTCAACACCCATATCCAGGAGTCATAGCTATGATCCCAACACCAAGTTGGTGAAACTCGCATTTATGTCTCAATCTTTTCAGAAATAGAATGTTATAAGAAAACAGTGGGTCAATGTCTTTGATTGAATGGAACTGGAAACAAGATGGAGTGAAAGTGGAGAGCAGGAAGGAAATCTTTTTTAGTGGGAGAGTTGGCATGGAGATTAAATGGATTTGGGAATATCTGTGGTTCTGTTGCAGATGCACTGGGCAGAGAAAGCCAGCACCAAAATGGGAGATCTTTGAGCCTCATGCTCCCAGAAGCACTAGGGGGTGTTTAGTTTTCTTAGATTCCACCTCTAGCAAGTTAAAAAAAATGTACTTCAGATATTTGGCCATGTTAAATGACACGAAAATTCTCAAAGAAACCCCCCTGGGGATTATTACTGGACAGCTATTGGGCACCAGAACTGCCGGCTGTGAGCAGAAGAAACAGTTCAAGCTTGGTGCTGATGGCTCATGCCTGCAATCCCAGCTACTCAGGAGGCTGACATCTGAGGATGTTGGTTCAAAGCCAGCCCAGGCACAAGGTCCCCGTAAGACTCCTGTCTCCAATTGATCACCCAAATCCCATAAGTGCGGCTGTGGCTCAAAATGGTAGAGCACTAAAAGAGCTCAGGGACAGCACCCAGGCCCTGAGTTCAAGGCTTATGACCAACAAAAACTAAAAAAAAAAAACCAGTTCAGATGAAGCTTGGGTTCAAGCTGTTTCTATACTTACATGTATAAGAAAGAAATTCAGTCTTAGCAACAGATTCTGCTTTCCTGATGCACAGTGAGAAATAATGAGATTCTCAAAATACCTAGGCAAAAGAGTAAGATGGTCCACTCATTTCCTCTTTCTCAAAGATGTTCAAAATTATTTGGAAATGACATGGATAAGAATCAGTTATATAAGAATTTCACATAAATAATTTTTGATATAAGCGTAGTCCATGTAATACCTGGAATATATTTTACTAAAATATATTCATTCTTTATCTGAAATTTAAATTCAGTTGAGCATCTTACAACCTAGCAACCCTATCATTTCACTACTGCAAAAGGAGTCCACATTTGAGTTCACAGGTAAGAAATGAAACTTGGTATAATTTACCAGGCTGCTGACACCTGCAGACCAGGCAGAGTGGACCTGGTAGGTACAGAGGAAAACCATAGTGGTAATTCTTCTTGCCTTAAGTTGAGGGTGTTGCACATTGAAGTTATACTTTTTTTGGCTATAATTTTTTCTTTCAAAATTTTATTATAAATTGGTGCAGATGAGAATTATTGCATTTATGAGGTACAATAATGTTATAATGTGCAAAGCAGAATGATTACATCAAGTGAATTAACATATCCTATACCCTCAAAGATTTATTTTTTTATTTATTTTTTAAGTGCTGATATTTATGGTTCATGTTAGTAAATCAATCTGAAAACACAATGGAAAAAGATTTATTTTTTATGAGAATGCTTGAAAATTGCAGTTTTGAAGCAGATTTTGTTGTTAACTGGAGTCACCATGCTGTACATACAACAAATCTCAAAAACATGTATCCTTTTTGCCTGATTGACACTCATTTCTATTTTTATCTGTTGAATTTGGAAACACTAGGTGTTGAGCTCCTTGGAGAATCTTGTTTTCCTTTTTCTGTAATATTTATATTTAAATACCTAGAAAGTGTGGCATACAGCTGTGTCTAAAGTAAGCCCAAACTCATGTGCTTATTTTTTGTAGACATGACTCTGAAGACTGACTTGAGGCCTTGGTACCTCTTGTCTATTCTGCATTAAAACTTTTAGGATAGTTACATAATGTAAAACAGTCTGGAAACACATCTTTGACCTTCTCTTATCCCTGGACCTCCAATCTACATGAAGGTAGACTCCTGGCTGCTCTTTTTCAGCTGTTCAGTAAGAGACTAGATATTCTATTTCACCTCTGACAGGTCACAGTGGGAAGAAAATTCCGACTCCAAGTTCAGTACTTGGCTTTTGTTAAATATTTCACAACTACTGATGTTTCATGCTTAGACGTTCCTTTTATTGAATTTTGATGTCTGATTCTGTCTCCTTCATAGGAATTGAATCCACTCCCACAAAGATTCAATTTGAAACTTGTTCTAAAGAATTCTCCCCTATGTCTGGCTAGCCCAGGCCACCAGCAGCGGCATTGTTCTATATTGCTCCCATTGTGATGAGCGGACAAGCCGAACCTTTAGATCTAGTGCAAGTTTAATTGAAAGAAGCATTTCAGCACTAAGATCTATTATTCAGTAGATTGAAGGGGAAACAAGAAACTAACATAGATGCGTGTCTAGGGTCCACACACATGCCAGATGAACAAATATGTTGGTACATAATTTATTTTGAAAAGGGTCTTGTAATACAAAATGTTGAATAATGAAAAGAGCTTGATATCTATGAATAGGGCTGACATCTTCTCTAGAGAACAATCCCTTTTTCCAAATGAGGATCTATATCTACAAGTGCCCAATGCTTAATTACATGGGGAAACAGCAGCCCCTGAACGTATCTCATTCCTGAACAAACATCTGGATAGAATTTCCATCATGGAAGCTCTACACACCCATCCTTTGGCACTGTGTGTTTGCATGGGAACATCTCTGCTGAGTGATGACTTCTTTTCCCTGTAGGATCTTCCTAAAATTCTCTAAGTCACTTGGCTGTGGGAAGCTGAGTTTAGTCTTGACTAAATTGCTTTCTGAAGTTATAAACGTGATTTCTACAATTGTTACACTTGTTTAACTTACGATTTCTTTTTCACCATGGAAGAAACTCCTCTTGGCTTTCTATATCAGCCAAAAAGGGGACTTCACTTTTTAGGCATTTCAGAGTATGTCACTATATAGTGTGTCACCATCTGTCATTGATTGGTTTGTGATTCTACTTCTGTCTTTTGTTGAAGGGCTTAATAATGATAAGTCCAAAAAACCAGGGATTCAGTTTGACTCAAACTCTTACTCTTATCCTAAGCCTTTGGAGTTTTGGATTGGGCTTTGTGAAAAAGTTGTGTTAATTGTTGTAGTCAAGTGAACTCTTACTTAGAACAACCCCGCTAATTATGAATTATTGAAGTACAAGTGTGTCATGCAAGCATCTATGAACCATTTTCATTAAGCTGCATATGCTTTCCAGATGCTGGGGACTTATGCAAATCCCAGGAAAGGCATTTTCTTTCCTGGAACTTGTAGTGGCTCCTAAGATGCTGAAGTCACATAATTTTATTGATTCTGACTTTAAGTATTTTAAATGCTATCAAGCTGAAATTTAGCAAAGCAATTTCTATTTTAGACAGGTTTTAAAAAACTCTCTGTTTGATGTGCTTGGGGAATACTATCTAAAATGATAGTTATGAATTTGAAAATCCATGATTTGACAAAGAGGTGAAAACCACATCAATTTTTTTTAGCGGGGGTGGGGGGATGGTTCCTGCAGCAGCAAAGTCTTAGGAAACTTCAAAACAGGAGTGAGTTGTAGTACAAGTTCTGTCCCTTCCTCTATAGGGATGAGAACTAAAGGCAGGGATAGCAGATTGAAGTGGGTATTTGGAGAGAGAAGGTAAGAGAACATGGGGCAGAACTGACACCATGTGGAAATTCCCTTGAACAGTTATGGAGTGTAAATTTCCATGATGGTTCTCCTCCTCCTCTTCTCCTGTCCTCCTTTGCCTCTTCCTCCTCTCCCCATCCCCTCTTCCTCTCCTTTTCCTCTCCTCCTCTTCTCCTCCTTTTCTCCTCTTCTTCTCCACTCCTCTTCTCCTTTTCTCCTCTCTTCCTCCTCCTCTACCTTCCATTCACCACCTCTCCTCCTCTTCCTCCTCCTTTCCCTCATTCCGCCTTTTCCTCCTCTTCTGCCCACTACAACCTGTATTATATGTAAAATTTGAGGCAGGGTCTTACTAAGTTGCCGAGCTGGACTCAAACTCTCTGTCTTCCTGCCTTGCCTCCTTGAGTGCTGGCTGGGATTACAAGCACGCACCCGACTTATCACATCTGACATAGGAGGATTCTTGAGAAGAAAATCCTGAATGAACTTGTCCTGGAAAGCAACAACTGGAGAAACAACCAGAGACAATTTTGAAGGAAATTACATGAGCTCTTGGCATGCAGAGCATCCACAGTCAAATATTCATGTTTCTTGAACAGTTTTTTTGGTCTGCAGTAGCTAATGAGGCTGGTGAGGTCTGCGTTAGGCACGGTCACCATCGACAGCCCATTTCCTTGGACATCTGTGCTTTGTATCGGCACCTCTCTTCAAGGGATGGAAGTGATCTCAGACAGCTTGCAATAGTTATTACAGAACGGTCTTGCAATTGGGATATGTAAGACCCTTTTGCAATGAATACTGTTTTGCAATAAATATTGTTGACCCTAGCAATGCCTACCATATCCCTTTAGAATAGTATCTCACAAATTTGCCAAAGCATAGGAAGCATTTAGGTTATGTGTTCTAGTCTGAGTTCCCAGGCTATCTGACTCAGGAGGGAGGTAGATGAAGGAAAAAGGATACTGATGAAGGAAAATGAAGTCTAGAGTTCTTTTTGTGATTTTAACAGGTATTTCAGGAAATCCGTTGATTGGCAGCTTTCGAATACATTTCTACTTCAGATAGGATTAATATATTAAATATGCTGTGTGGCCTGGTTTTACCTAGATTCTGATCCCCGGTGTTTCGTGAGCAAGTATACCATGGTCCCTCCATTCATTACTTAGCTAAATTTCATAGGCATTGGTATGTTTCCACTTTGCCTTTTTCAGGCAGACCGCTTCAGCAACGAAGTCCTTTTTAGTTGCCTTTCATCTGAACTCCTTGCATATGTGAATACTGAGTTTGAGGATCAGAATTTCAAATGATTCCCAAGTATGTACCATTGTTCCCAGAAGAAAAGAGTAAGTGGCTATCTCTTCTACTGTTTTTGTCTTTCCATATCTGTATCCTCACCGTACAGCATGTCTTTGAAACATCCATGGACTCTTTAAAAAATGGAGGCAGAAAATGTGGCATATATATATATATATACACACACACACACACACACACACACACACACACACACACACAATGGAATTCTACATAGCCAACAGACAAGATAAAATAATGGCATTTGCAGGGAAGTGGATGAATCTAGAGCGAATCATGCTGAGTGAGACAAGTCAAGACCAAAGGAACAAAAGGTGCATGGTATTCTTAATATGTGGCTATTAAGTCCAAAGAGTACAAGAGCGAGGACTCAGTATTTGTGTACCCAGTGCTATGGACATGATACTGGAAATATAAACACAACTAAATAGACATAAAAATCTATGACTTCATAGACATAATGTTTTTTTACTGCAGAAGAAAACATTTGTTTCCATTTATTTTTGAATTATCTGTAAATAGTTATACACAAGGATTTCAATATGTCAATTTCTTTGTTCAAGGTCATCATTTCTTTTTTTTCTTTTTTAATTGTATTTTGTTGTCAGGATAATGTATATAGGGGTTGTAGTTACATTCATCAAGTATTGGGTACATTACTTCTTTGATATTGACACCCCTTCCCATGCTTCTCTCCCACTTTCCCTCCCTCTACCCTTTCCCAATCATCTTGCCTTTTTCCTTCCCTTCCCTATTTTAAATAAACAAATAAATGTACATATAATCTACCAAGTATCAAAGTCAGATACAGTAAAAACATGAGATAAACCATAAGGGGAAAAAATAAAAGAAATGATTTCACATGAAGGTAAACCTCTTGTTTCCATATCCTGGAGTTCATTTCTCTTAGCCTCCTCCCGTAAGACATAATGTTTTATTACATAGATTAATATGTATCTATGACATACAAACCCTCAGCCTAATTTTAATTATGTTCTAAAATCTAAGTGCCAGTGATTATATATAGAGATTCCCTTCTTGAATACTTGTTTGTTAAATATGTCATTTGAAATATGATGTAAAAATCAATGTTAATAAATTCTTTAATAAAAAAAGAAAAAAAATGCATTTGGGACATCAAATCCATCCATATCTAGCTAATTCCTACCACTTCTCCTTATCTAATCCGAGCCCTTTTTTCTAAGGCCTGTGTTTCTTTTCTACCTAGTACCATGCAATCCTATAGAGAACAGAATCCATCAGATCTCATTCATTCTTCATCACCCTTTTGGATGAGAAAGTTTATATTTCCAACAATAAACACCGTGCTGAGTATGTGGTCTATGTTCTGTATATTACTGAAAGTAATAATGTTTATTTGTCATGTTTTCTGGTGTCCTACAGTAGTTAAACATTCCCCCAATTGCAAGAAGATGGTGGGTGCTGTGTCTGTACAGTCAAGCCTGTAAGTGCAGATCCTCAGCTGTGTGGAGATCTCTCGCGTGATTGCTCTTCAATACTGACAGTCATTTCCTGACCTCATATCAAGTCAGATGGTAAGAGGTCCTTCTATTGTCTTGTTTCTGTCATTGTTTCATGCTTTGGAGGTCTTGGGTCATCTGTAATCAAGGAACTTTTCCTTGAGTTCTCTTGGAAAACACTTAAAAATCACCAAATGATCCTATTCTGATCTCTCTGTGGAATCCCAGGAAGTGATTTACTTCAATTTGCTTTGATTTTTAGGCTTTATATATCTATCTCACTTCTCAAAGAAACAACAGGCTTCTAAGAGTAGAATTCTTCACCTCATTAGTGGACATTTGGATACAAATGGCGATTAAGAAGATATATTTTTTGGTGGATTGGAATGAAAGGAAAGAATATAAAACTACAAATTGGCACTTACATGAAATAGTTATTTTAGGAGCCATACCTTAGAAAGAAAGAAATACTTGGAGAATATGGATGAAGGCTTCCATTTAAGAACACATGTCTTGCAGGGTGCTCATGGCCCACACTTGTAATTCTAGCTACTCAGGAAGCTGGGATCTGAGGACCAGGACGGAGCCAGCCTGGGCAGACAAATCTGCAATAGTCTCATCACTAATTGATCAGTAAAAATCTGAAAGTGGAGTTGTAGCTCAATTGGCCAAGTGTCAGGCTTGAGCAAAATAGCCAAGCAAGACTATGAAGCCCTGAGTTCAAGCCCCAGTACTAGCACAAACAAGCAAGCAAGCAAACAGGCAAATAAACAATCACAGACATGAACTAATTTAACACAAAAGCCTCACGAAGGCTCATTAGACTCTAGTCCTCTGGTCTCTGCTACATCTGTGAGTACATCCCTGACACCCTCCCCTCACCTACTCCACTTCAGACTAACAAGCTTCTAAGCTGTGTCTTATTTGCTCAGCCAGGACCAATCATTTTTCTACCTCTTTTCCTCCCATCTCTGTCATTCATCATCTTTTCAGTGAGTTATTCCTTGACTGCCCTATAAAAATTCACCTCTCCCATGTCGGCAGACACTATCTCTCCTTCTCCAGCTGTTTATATCTCCAGTGCACGCTTCATCTTAGATGCGCTCTGCACTTTTCTGTGCGTCTGTTTTGTCTATCTCTTCTGCAAAAAGGCAAACTCCGTAAGGATGAGCCTTGTCCATTCATTACTGCATATTTGGCACTCACAGCCAGTGAGACTTGGAGCTCAGTTAATACCCATGGATCCACATTGAACTTAATTGCTATCCAAGAACATTTCTAAAATCTACATTATTATAATAGGGAATAAAATGATCATAGACGATAAAATATTATGGATTTAGTACTTCTTAAATGATAGCCCTTTAGACAATTTTATTACGGACATTTAAAAATTGTGTGTGTGTGTGTGTGTGTGTGTGTGTGTGTGTGTGTGTATGTGTGTGTGCGCGCATGCGCGCGCTGCTTTGGGGGCTTGAACTCAGGGCATTTTTGCTCAAGACTAACACTCTACCACTTGAGTCACAGCTCCACTTCTGGCTCTTTGGTGGTTAATTGCAAATAAGAGTCTTATAGATTTCAATATGTGATCTCCAGAACTCAGCCTCGTGAGTAGTTAGGTTTACAGGTGTGTGTCACTGACACTCAGCTCTTTAAAAATCTTTAAGGAAGAATTCAATTCAGTGCTTTTGTATGATCAGGAAAATGTCCCATAATGTATTATTATGAGAGGAGGAAACATACATTGTATGTATCCATCCATCCATCCATCCATATAATGTATGTGTATCTATTAACATCTGGCTATATATCCATACAATCTATTCTTATAGTTATGGACACAATGCAAGTCATCTCTTGTTATCTCCCAAAGTCTTGGTTCTAGAATCTCTCCCAGATACTGGAATCATAGATGATCAAGTCTGACATATAAATTAGTGTAGTATTTTCACATAGCCTAGACACATTCTCTTGCACTCTTAAAGTCTTATAATACATAATGCAGCATGAGCCCAATGTAAACAGTTATTTTACTGTCTTGTTTACAGACTAACAGCAAGAAAAAAGTTTGTAGTTGCTTGTCATTTTTCCTGAGGATTTTCAATGTAGAACCTGTACATATAGATTCTGTTACAGTACTCCATGACTCTATTACTACAAGAAGGTGTTTTGGTTCCATTTTTAAGTCTATAAAGTATAAATATGCAAAAGCATTATTTCAACTTTGTTGTACAAACTTGTAAAAAAAATTGGGAAGACACACATCACCATAGTAATGAAACCAAGCAGCAGATGGCTTAAGTAAACTGCCTGCGGTTGCACAGCTGTCAGCTGAAGGAGCCTGGTGGGGCCTTTGCTGACTAGATCCAGTTGGAGCAGACTCGGCAGGACACCTGCCACCTTTGTCAATGTCTCCTCAGTACTCCGGTCTCTAACTCAAGATGGTCTCTGAAGGTACACGGGTTTGGGGTCTGTGACCCAGCCAGCTCAGATATCAGCTTGCCACAGAGGTATGGATTCAAATTACAATTTAATATAGCTTATAAAACTTTGGGTCTTCTATGTCTCCTCCCTGGATCAAGGGGTTTAAATTTCAGCAGGAACAAAACAATTTCATCAACAACATTGAGTAGTAATATTCTAGTTCTTTATTTAATGACAATGAAAGATGCCTACCAGTACAGAGGGATTTTTGGTTTCCCCTTTTCCAGGATCAGTGCTAATGTTGCCAAACAATATGGAAAATATTTAGCTAAAGAGCAGACACATTAAAAGCAGGCCTGATTGCTAATGGTAAGAATAGCAATTAATATCTTGAGCAACTCTTATATTATGGCATCTGTTTATTTGAGGGCAAGCTCAGATAAAACATCTTCCAAAGATCATCATGAGTAAAGTTTATTTGGCCGTTTAACCTAAATATTGTCAAGAAAGATAGCCCTAGGCCAGAGTTTATAATCTCAGGGAAGTAGCTTACAAAATGGTCACCATTTGTTCTTTAGTTTCCTTAAATGTCTATCTTGGTACCCAAGATGTCCTGTTTATAAACAGTCATCTAAGAGGCCAGAGAGCAAAGCTAGCTAGGTGATGGATTACCCCTAGCAGGCTGACTCCGCCTGCCCTTCTCGCTGGCTCTAATTAAAAGACGACTAAGTCAGGGGTCTAAGGCAGGGATGACAATAGGGCAGCAGTCCCCAAAATAGCAGCAAAGGAAAATGGATGTCTTTGAGTGATTGCATGATGTCTGAATTAATGGCCAGGAAATGAGCGATTATTGCATACTTCCAGCTAGGCTGTTTTATAAAGCTTGTGGCATGATCAGAGCCATATACTTGAACTTGGGGAAAATTTAAGTGAGGAATTTGTTCAGTTATTGCTTGGCTGGATATAATGCATATCAAAGCAGTGCTTAAACTAAGGGGAAAACCACTTTCCGTTACTGTTGTTTCAGTATTGATGTTTCTAAAATAAGCATACTCTTAGGAAACTCATTTTGTAGACACATGTAGTCTCTAGCCAGTTGTTGACTTAGAGATGCAGCATTTATTGCCCCTGCCTGTCTTCCTGACTTATAATGATGTTAGTATTTAAATAGCAGGGATTTTTTTCCCCATGAGAGTAAAGTTTTTGATATCTGCCCTTAAAAAATACATATTTATATTCTCACAGCCCTTCAATTTGGCAAGACAGTAACAAGCATTTGTGTGTGTGTGTGTGTGTGTGTGTGTGTGTGTGTGTGTGTAGATGATTAGTTTAGTAGGTTAAAGCATCACACAAAAGGTTCAGCATTTGATTCCCCTGTGGGGTGAGCCCTCTAGGCTGCCAGCCTAACCCCAGCCTCCATCTTGTAATGGTGTCCATTCATCATGGGTGGAAGCGGGAGAAAGGTGAGGGCGGATTAGAGTAAATCCATCACTACTTTTGGAAACCCAAATGATTATACGTCCCCTTCCTAGTCTAGAGGCAGGAGGGGGGTGAGGAGTTGCTTTATGCAAACAACAACATCATAAGCACGTTGAGAGAAACGGAGGTACAGATACACTATGTTGCTGGAATTAAAATCTTGACCCCTTTATAATAATCTACAAATGAACACAATTGGTCTTGCTTGTTTCTTGAATTTTTTAGGCATATACATAAAACCACTAGCCTTTATCTAGCCAGAATCACATACAGGCACCTCATTATTTCTAAAACCATATTTTGTTCTAACTATAACCATCACAAATCTGAGGGTTTTCAAACTGATGTCAAATAAAACTTGCCTCCCATAAATCTTTCACTGAGAATGGCCTGCCTTAGAAGAACCTATTGGGAATAAAAGAGAGAAAAATAACAGACCACCACCCAGACTACAGAAGGCAAATGATGCTGGCTGGGATAGGAGATGGTATATTTCACCTGGTTTTGTTTTTGCAGGACAGTTATTCTTAGCGTGGCCGTACTTTCTTTTGTAAATTTCTTTGATCTTGACTATCATTCTACCTTTTCCTTTTATTTATTTATTTATTTACATCAGTACTAGGATTTGAATTTAAGAGCTTATACATAGTTCTGCCAGTTGAGGCATGCCTCTACCCCTGTTTGCTTTAGGTTATTTTTCAGATAGCTTCTGGATGTTTTGCTCAGGGTGTGTCTGCTTTTAGCATGGGCCACCACGCCTGACTTGTTGGTTACTATGGAGTCTGGATAACGATTTGCTTTCATTGTCTTTGAACCATGATCTTTCTGATTTCCACATCAGGAGTAGCTGGGATTATGGGCAGGAACACAGCACCAAGTCTTTCCTATGTACTATGTATTTCTGCTTCATTTAAGAAGCCTTGATGCCGTCAGTCTGGCAGACCGTGTTGTGAGGTACTCATAAGGCCCCTTGGTAGCTGAAGCACCTATGAGACCTCTCATGAATATCAAGCCCAGGATCCAGTTAAATGGAAAAACTCCAGGGAGTAAAGACAATCCATCTCATATTCTGCATTTTGTGTGGTTACACGCTGTTCTCTCCTCTTAGCATGCCTTTTATACGTGTCAGCTGAGTGGAATAGGAAAAGAGGTCAATGTCTGTAATGTTGTTGATATGCTTTTCTGAGTAGAGGCAGAGAGTGTTCTGTTCTGAATTGCTCTGCATCACCAGAGTGGACCAGGACGGGCAGTCTTCACCTTGCACGTCTTACTGATTCCTACTTACAAGCGGCTGCCATGCTTGAGTCACCTCCTCGTATGTTGGCGGCCGCAGTATCCTGCCTCAGCCTCGTCTTGACCAGGACGTTCCAGCTTCTCCCAGGCTGAAGACGTTCTTCCCCAGGGATGCTTCCTCCTAGTCCCCCTGTTCTTTCCCTTGTTCTCCTTGGCAACAAAGACAGCATCTGGCTCATCCCAAGTACTTTTCCCATCCATGTTCTTTATAGCTTTTTACCAAAATTAAAAGAAGTTTACTAATGACCTCGGGAATTAGAAGAATACGAAGTGGCTTTCTGTCTAGCTTTCAAGTGTCTGTTTGGGTCATACTTAGGAACAAGATAACTTGGGTGAAATTCCCGATCTACCACTTTTAGTTGTATGATGTTGGAGAAGTTCTACAATCTCTCTCATCTCCACTTGGTTATCTTTCAGTAGAAATCATGGTATCTATCTTACAGGTCTGTAATGAAAATTCAATCATTGACATTAGCAGCACACTTAGGGCAGGCTGAAGTAAGAGGTCTCCTCAGTGAGGAACAATGTTCCCCACTCTTCCCTCTGACCATCTTGACTGTACTGTGGGCTGAGACTTCTGGAAAAACTAGGGATAAAACTGTGCGTTTGGTCACCAGCTGCCTGTGTTTCTCAGACCCTGGCAAGATACAGCTGCAGGTCCAGTATCTTTTCTACAGCGTGGCCCCGATGCTTGAGGCCCGGGGCCATCTAGCAATAGGTCCCTGTTGGCTATGGTAGCTCTCAGGTGTGTGAGGGACGACTGTAGCTGTGGTTTGTGAAGCATTGGGTACAGTGTTAAGCCCAAGTATCTCTATTTTAAAATGTGTTTTGTATCCAAGACAATGAGAATGGTATTTAATTACTTATTAATTTATGGTACTCGTGTTCAAGCTTGTGAATGAGGGGTTTTAGCATTTGAGCCACACCACCAATTCTTTTTGCTTTAGTTATGTTACACATAGGATTAACCTTGACACTGATCTACCTTCCTATGCATTGCCTTCTTTGTAGTTGACCAGAGATGCATGCCACCATACCAAGCTTAATTGTTGAGATGAAGTCTTGCTAGCTTTCTTTGCTAGGCTGGCCTGAAATTGTAATTATCCCCCCTCAGTCTATATGTTCTCAGTAGCTGGGATTACAGGTGTGCGTCATTGCATAGGGCTAGTTTGAGAGCCATTTTTACAATAAAAAAATCAATCCATGCATTAGAACTAGAGAGAAACTCTAGGAAAAAAAAATACCTGTGAAAGAGAGGAAGACAAATAACAACCCAAATGGCTTTTGAGGACATTTAGAGGTTTTAGTTTCTTTCTTAGTAGAACATACTTATATTTGAGGCCTTTGAATATCTGGTCTTTCAAGTATCTGGTCTTATCTAATGGCTTAAAGTGGTCCCTGAGGTAGCGTATGTCAAAACAGCAGCAAGGACCCCACCACCAGATTCTCTAGGGATCTGAAGCACCCTCTTGCCCTATTTCCCAGAGCCTGCAACTACTTCTTGGTGTATTTTTCTTCCAGGACCAAGTTTGCAACCTTTGTACTTAGTGAAATCGGTTTCTCCTTCTATATGTGTTCCATTGTATGTGTCAATGTTGAGGATTTCAAATGACTCTTGTCATCAGGATAAAACTTATGCTTCTGTTCCTTGTTTGTTTTATTGTTTTGGAGTGGTTTGAGGAGATGGTTTGGGAAGTGAAGCAGTCAATCTATGGAAGCTTAAAGCGAAAAGGGTACAATTAATTATTTAAATAGTGTAACATACTTATTAAATTAAGCATAAATACTAAAGAAAACACATATGATTATTTGAATACTTACCATGTATGTGTCATTGAATTATACATAATCTTGTTTCCTGGATAAAGGGTCTGTAAGAGTATGCTATGGGATAATGAA
Organism: Megascapheus bottae; assembly: GCF_031878675.1. Lineage (NCBI taxonomy): Eukaryota > Metazoa > Chordata > Mammalia > Rodentia > Geomyidae > Megascapheus > Megascapheus bottae. The sequence continues at coordinate 7,696,861 of NC_143520.1, read as the reverse complement.
GATGTGGAATCAACCCAGATGCCCCTCAGTAGATGACTGGGTCAAGAAGATGTAGTATTTAACCACAATGGAATTCTATGCTGCCATCAGAAAGAATGACATCACCCATTTGTAAGGAAATGGAAAGACTTGGAAAAAAATCATATTAAGTGAACTGAGCCAGACTCAAAGGAACATAGGCTCAATGGTTTCCCTCATTTGTCATAATTAGTACAAACCTTGGACTTTCCTAGCAGAGGATTATAATAGTGCAAAACCTAGATACAGAAGGCCATATAGGATGAGTCTAAATGAAAAAATCGCTAGGATATGGAAACAAGAGCTTTATCTTGTGTGATTGTTCTTCTTAATGTACTATGTTATTTCTCTTCTCCTTTGTTGCCCTTTGTTTAATCTAATATTGTTACAGTATCTGATTTTGTTACCTGGCATATTGTATATACATTTATTTGTTTATTTGAAATAGAAAAGGGAAGGGGGGAAAACAAGATGATTGGGAGGGGATGGGAGGAGGGAAATGGGTAGAAATCATGAGAAGGGTACAAATGTATGTGAAGTAATGCACCTACCTGGTGAATATAACTGTAACCCCTTTGACATTAAAATAAATAAAAAGAGTATGCAATGGGAGCTTATAACATAAGGACCTGCCTGTTTTGTTTTTTTTTTTTTTAAGTTTCGTGCACATTTATTTATTTTTTTTTGCCAGTCCTGGGCTTGAGCTCAGGGCCTGAGCACTGTCCTTGGACTTTCTCAAGGCTAGAGCTCTACCACTTGAGCCTCAGCACCACTTCTGGCTTTTTTCTATGCATGTGGTACAGAGGAATCGAACTCGGGTCTTCATGCATGCTAGGCAAGCACTTTAACCACTAGGCCAAACTCCTGGCCGGACCTGCCTGTTTTTTGAGGGGTAGTGGTGGAAGATTTTTTTCCCTTGCTCTAAAATGTTAAGTTTAAAAATAAGATTTCTAGCCAGAAACCAGTATTTTTCACTTGTAATCCTAGTTACTTGGGATACTGAGATAAATAAGATCAGTTTGAGTCTAGCTCACACACAAAACCCCCAAACTTTTCAAGATTCTCTTTTTGACTAATAGCTGTCACCTGGACTTAGTGATGCACACTTGTCATCTAAGCTTCATGGGAAACACAGATATGCAGATTGAGGCTCAGGTGCATGCCAGGGAATGGATCAAAATCCTATGGAAAAAATAAGCTGCAAGAAAAAAAAAAGAAATTGTGTGGCTCAGCAGCACAAGGTCCTGAGTGCAAGCTCCAGTACTACTAATACATAAATTTTAACAAATCCAAGTTCTTAAATGGTAGTTATTACTTTTTCTTTTAAAAATTATTTATTGTTATTTTAAAGGTTATGTATAGAGGGTTAAAGTTATATAAGCCATATAGAGAGCCTGTTTCTTTTTGAACAATGATATGCCTTCCCTAGATTTACTCTTTCTTTGAGAAACAATCTGTATTTCTTTATTTCTCTGAGGCTACACCATCTCTCTTTCTTTTTTCTTTTTTCTTTTGCAGGTCATGGGGCTTGCATTCTGGGCCTGGGCACTGTCCCTGAGCTCTTCATCTCAAGACTACCGCCCTACCCTTGAGCCAAGCCCCACTTCCCACTTTCTAGAGGTTCATAGGAGATAAGAGTCTCAGGTCCTTTTGTGCCTGGGCTGGCTTGAACCTTAATCCTCAGATCTCAGCCTTCTGAGTAGCTAGGATTACAGGTCTGAGCCACCACCCAGGCTCTTACCATCCTTCTGTTTGCATGGGTATTAAAACAATAGGTTTAAGGTGAATATTAAAAATACCTACTTAGAATTCATGCCTGTAATTCTAGTTACTCAGTAGACAAGATCTCAGGATTGTGGTTCAAAGCCAGCCTGGGCAGGAAAGTCTGTGAGATTCTTATCTCCAATGAATTGCCAGAAAGTCAGAAGAGGAGCTCTAGCTTAAGTGGTAGAACATTAGCCTTGATCAAAAAATGCCCAGGGACAGTGTTGGGGTCCTGAATTTAGGCCCTAGAAATGGGACACACACACACACACACACACACACACACACACACACACACACACACCACTGCCAACTCAGATATTAATTCTGCTTCTTTCTACATCAGAGAATCCATCTTCATAATCAATATGCATCACATGGAACACCGTCAGGCCAGAGTTGCTCTATTTTGCACTTTCACAGAAAGATACCTCTTTCACTATGAGAGCTGATAGTAAACCTTTGCACAGGCTCTGGCATTTGCACTTTTGTTACTGTATATTGCTAATATACAGTATGCTTTTGGTTTTTAATGAGAGAAGTAAAGTAAGAAGCAAGAGCAGAAAATACAAAGGGGTTGAGCTATTCTCTACCAGGCTCTGGGGTGTAGGCGTGGCACAGGCAGCACTGAAGGGGACCTGTGGCTGTGGGCAGCACGACGTTCAGCTGCAGCCATCCCCAGCTTGTGGTTAGTCTAGGCAAAGCCTCAGGGTTTGTGTTTGTACAAGTTGTTTCTGAAATTCTGTGACTGAGTACCCCAAACATGCTACATATATTTAGGGGATGATATGTAGCAAGGTATATTACAAAAGCAAAAGAGAAAATTAAAAATGATGTAAATCACACTTTTAAATTTGTTTAACCTTTAAATTTTCAAGTGTGTCATACATCCCTGTTTTGAAATCTGCTGGTCTGGATTGGAGGACCCCATTTTTCCCCCTATATGATGAAACATCTTAGAATTTGCCTCTGTAAGATTTACAGTAGAGCAAAACCTAGATACATAAGGCCATATAGGATGATGCTAAATGTAAGGACCTCCAGGATATAGAAACAAAAGCCATATAATGAATGATTGTTGTCCTTAATGTACTATGTTATCTCTCATTCTTTTGCTGTCCCTTGGTTATTTCATATTGTTACAATATTTTACCTTGTTATCTGATATATTGTGTATATGCATATTTGGTTATTTGAAATTGGATAGGGAAGGGGGGAAAACAGAATGAGGGGTGGGGGTGGGGGGATGGAAATGGGGACCAAAACAAGGGTATCAGTGTGAAGTAATGCACCTTCTATCTGGTGAATATAAGGTAACCCTTCTATTACAATAAAAACATATGAAAAAAAAAGAATTTGCCTCTGTAGTGATTGAATTGGTTGAGGAGAAAAAAGGGGCCTGGATAAGCTGGTAAGAGTTGTTTTATTTTCTTCTCAACACCCCTAAACTTGTACTACAGGTTATTCGTCACTAATGGAAAAGTCCCTTAGCTAGACACTGAAGCTCCCAGAAATGTGTTTCTCCTCTGTGAGATTTAAAAGCATTGTGCCGACTGTGTTTATGTCCTCAAAGTTCCAGGATGTGAAATGCAATTTTCAGATTAGTTGCAGATGCCCCCTCCCCCATCACTTTGGTAACTGGATGTGCTTTAATTCAAAAAGAAACTTTTCAGGCCATTAAGCTTCAATACAGTTTAATGCCTTTGGGCTGTGGGGCTTGAAATCATAGAGATGCTAGAATAAATGTTTTCAAATAAAATCTGGAACACGAAGTGTGCTCTTTACTGCAAATTTGTTTTTAGCTTTGTGATTGTCTGCTTCATTCAAATAAAAAAAAAATCTTGCTCATATCCAGGCAGCAAGCACCCCAGTGGATGGCCCAGCCCATTTTAGGAATGGACCAGCCGGGTCAGCAAGGGTTTTAGTTAAAGAGAGAGAGGAGGGCAATGACCCTGCCTCTTCCTGCTTGTTGTGGTAAAGTAGTCCCAAATGACCAGTTTGCATTTTAAGCCACAGTAATTCTTTTATAGAATGAATAATATTTTCTTAAGCACTTTTTAGTTGTCATTCACAGCCTATTTTAAAAATGATTCAATGAGTTAAAAACTGGTGTTTATAAATCCCTAAGTGCATATTTCTTAGAATGGCTGAAAGAAACAGCTTTGTTTACACAGTGGCCAAGAAGATGCTGTGGTGGTCAGAAATCCCTTAAAATGATACACAGAGAAAAGGCCAATGTGCCTGGACGTTTCTGTCTTTAATTTTTTCAGATCAAGTTACTATTTATTTCTATTATCATTATTGTGTGTGTGTGTGTGTGTGTGTGTGTGTGTGTGTTGGTTTTGGAGCTTGAACTCAGGGCCTGAGTGTTGTCCTTAAGTTTTTGTGCTCAAGTCCAGTGCTTTGCCACTTGCACCAGTGGCTCCACTGTCAGATTTTTAGCCGTTCACTGGAGTTAGGAGTCTCACAGGCTTTCTTGCCTGGCCTGGCTTTGAACCATGTTCTTAGGATTACAGGCACAAACCACATGTCTCCAGTTTGAGACCATTATAGTAATTATTTTTTTTAAATAAAAGATTCACTTGAACTTGTACAGACCCTCTGCATACTTCTGATTTGGAGATGAAGTCTTGCTGATTCCACTGGCTCTGAGGACTGCTGTGACTGTGAGCTGATAAGACTCAGCACTCAGGAACATAGTAGTTATTTGGAGATCCAGCTAACATGTGAGTAAAACCTTCTTTGAAGAGTTCTGATAAGTGAGACAAGACTCTAGAGTGGAGAAAGGATTAGCCAAGCAAATTAATAATCCCAAGGAGGAAAGTTTAGTGTACATGCTATTTTAAGTCTGGCAAAGAAGCCAGTATAATTGACTTGCTAATTATGAATTATTTTACTAGTTGTCAACTGGATCTCTAAATAATCTCTTGTGAGCATGGCCTTGCTAGCTGTATGAGTTATGTGTGGTTTTAAAAAATAAAGCTACATTGATTTCATATGTCCTCTAATTCAGATTAGACTACATTATGGAGTAGTATAGTATTGCATGTCATTTGTCATGAAGCAGAAGTGCTGGCTCTTAACTGTCCTAATTTGAAAAATCAGCTTTACCTCTGAGTTTGCTGCTATCTAATCTTTTTAGGGCTCTGAATGCTTTTATTGTACAAAATTAACAACAATTCTAATCTTAAACATTGCTTTTAAAATCATTATCCAGTATAAAGAAAATCTAACTTTATTCTGGCAACACTGGGGATTGAGCTCAGGGATCCTATCTCTTTTTTCTTTCTTTCTTTCTTTCTTTCTTTCTTTCTTTCTTTCTTTCTTTCCTTCTTTCTTTCTTTCCTTCTTTCTTTTCTTTCCTTATTTCTTCTTTCTCTTTTTTGTGCCCCTGATGTTTGAATTCAGGGCCTTGTGCCGGCTAGACATGTTCTATAACGTTTGAACCACTCCTCCAGCCCTTTACTTTACTTTTAGAAAATATCTTCATGAGCTTATCCCATTAGGAACAGTGTTGGCTGAAATGAAATTTAAGTGTAAGCTAAATTAGCTACTAAAACTATCATATCTGATTTTTAAATGACAGTATTCACATTTTGTTTTCATTATAGTTGGGCTTTTAAGGAATAATACAAATCCTTTCAATGAGCTTGTGAAAAGATGTCCCATGACGTATTTTGTGTGTGTGTGTGTGTGTGTGTGTGTGTGTGTGTGTGTGTGTGTGTGTATCATGGGGCTTGAACTCCGCCAGGGCGCTGTCCCTGAGCTCTTCAGTTCAAGGCTATCACCCTACTGGCCTGGGCATTGTTCCTGAGCTCTTCAGCTCAAGGCTACTGCCCTACCCTTGAACCAAGCCCTGGGCTGGCTTTGAACTTTGATCCTCAGATCTCAGCCTCCTGAGTAGCTAGGATTACAGGCGTGAGCCACCACACTCATATGGAAACGGGATGAAGGCTACTGTGACTGAAGTGAAGAGAGGGAAAGTGTGGGAAGATGTGTGAGATGGAGTGGAGAACCAAATGGCATTGACAGGCCATGCTGATGATTTGGATCTATATTCCAAGAGCTGAACAGAATTTTTTTTGTGGGGAATGGGTCTTGACCTCGGTGTGGGCACTGTCCCTGAGCTTTTCAGCTTAAGGCTGGTGCTCTGCCACTTGAGCCACAGCACCACTTCCATTTTTTCTGGTGGTTAATTGGAGATAAGAGTCTCAGGTCCTTTTGTGCCCAGGCTGGCTTTGAACCTTGATTCTCAGAGCTCAGCCTCCTGAGTAGCTAGGATTACAATGTGAGCCACTCTGTCCAGCTTCCCTTGATATTTTTATCAGCATGGCGCTTTAGGATCCCAGAAGTCTATCACTTCTGTAAATGAAAGAACTATCTCTATATATCACAGAAAAAAAGGACCCAGTATTATTACAAGAGATTGTGGTTATCTAATAAAATTGAAAAATAATTGAGTCCTGTAAGCTCTGTCAAAATGCAGTTACTATTTGGCTTAAGTTTTCAGGCCAGATTAATTCAAGTTATCAGGTACAGTCTACCACTAAAGATTATGTGGAGGAATTTAGGAGACATTCTACATAAGCTAGTCATAAGAGAATCCGAATTATTTTGAAGATGTAAGATTTTAAGTGTTTAAAATAAATGAACTAATTTTTGAATGGGTAAATGGAGGTCAAGCTAGAGGAATTCAGTGAATCTTCTCAGCAGAGAACACTGAATGGGTTGACGGTGGGAATTCCTGATGGTTGGTTTTCAGATAGGGATGTCATTCTCTGGAATCCTGCATTAAACCTGGTTTCATCATCCCCTTGAAGAGTGGTTATTTTTATCCAACAGAAAGTATTTCTTGTGCAGCAGTAATAGCACAACGAGATTCTATCATCTGCCTCAGTAATGGATAGCCATCAATGAATCTAACAAGGATACCTTTTATAAGAAAATCAATAAAAGAAACTGATTATATTGTTGACTGGAGTCAGCATCCAGAAATGAAAAATAGAAAGAAAAATATCACTTTGCATCGGACAGGGTTTCAGTGCATGTAATGTGCTGGGATCGTGTCTTCAAAGTTATTAGCTATCTTGCGAAACCACAGACAGCAAAGGGATAAAAATACTTCAGCCCTTTTCAAATGTCAAAAACAACCTTAAAACCACTATTTCATGCCTAATCTATTGTTTGAATAAAGTGTAGTTTCCTGTCCCACCGAAATGTTTATGTGTACAAGTTGAAAGGCACTGGGACTTACTGTTTGGAGACAGAACAGCACGTGGGAAATACTACTGGGGAAACAAAAACACCCAGCCAAGAGCATTGAAGAATTCTACTAGATAAACATCTGGAAAACGAGAGAAATGAATTTTTTAAACAGAGGAGCTTTGGGGATCTTGTGCCTACCGGTCATCTGTCCATTGTTTTGGATACAAGAATGAACACTTGGGAAGAGCAATGGATAACTTGTTTAAAAGAAAAGTGCAGAATATATAGCTTGTTTCAGCACACTTAATCTAATTAAGAGTATTTTATGAGCTAATTTTCAATCCGAGGTCCAAATAATCTCAACCTAACAATCTTTTTTTAGTTAGTTTTGAAAAGCATACTAAAGTTGTAAAGCTTGAAAGATGAATGAGTTTTGTCATTACATCTAATATATATATGTATATCTGTATATATATATTTGTGACCATGACTATATCAGCTTCTAGGATTTATTTTGATAAATTATTTTATTTTATGCTTTTATTGTAAAGATGTACAATGCACAGTTTTTTATTTAAGTTCTTTTTATTGTAATTAATAGAAGGGTCACAGTTACATTCACCAGATAGAAGGTGCATTACTTCACATACATTGATACCCCTTCTCATGTTTCTGTCCCCATTTCCCTCCTCTCATTCCATCCCCTCATCTTGTTTTACCCCCTTCCCTTTCCTATTTCAGATAAACAAATAAACGTATATATAATATACCAGATAACAAGGTAAGATACTGTAACAATATGAGAATAACCAAGGAGCAATAGAAGAGATGAGAAATAACATAGTACATTAAGAATAACAATCACATATTATATAGCTCTTGTTTCCATATCCTGGAGGTCCTTTCATTTAGCCTCATCCTATATGGCCTTTTGTATCTAGATTTTTGAGCTACTGTAATCCTCTGCTGGGAGAATCCAAGGTTTGTACTAATTATTATAAATGAGGGAAACCATTGAGCCTATGTTCCTTTGGGTCTGGCTTACTTCACTTAATATGATTTTTTCCAAGTCTTTCCATTTCCTTACAAATGGGGCAATGTCATTCTTTCTGATGGCAGCATAGAATTCCATACAATGCACGGTTTTAAGAAGTAAATTACTTTAAGGTTTAAAATGAGTAACTTGAATCTGTATTGAGTCCATCTCTTTCTTGGTTTGCCTTTCTCCATATAGAATCCTGGCTTCCATTGCAATAAAAAATATGAAAAAAAATCCTTAATCATACCTTCAAAAAAAAAAAAAAAGAATCCTGGCATCCAGGGTCCTGAATCTCTTTCTTGTCTCACTATGTGTTTGTGCAGTATGCCTCTGGTCAAGCAGGGTTTTTTTTTTTAAATTTTTTTAAGAAGATGCAATGAAAAGGCTTTTGTTGATCTGTATTTCTAAATATATTTACAGTTGATCAATGGTTTGGCTGAGAGAAGGGAATTCTAATAGGTAGAGGATTTCCCCTCAACATTTTGAGGGACTGGCTCTGGCTCTATTGTCTTCTAGTTTCCTATCTTGCCATTGAGATTTCCTCTGCCTTCCTGTGTGTGCGGTCCTTCCCTGCATGACTGAAGCTTTCTGGCTTCCTCTGTTTCTAGAGTTGGAGCTTCATGATGATGAGTCCTCACACCAAACTTCATTTACTCTCCTGGGGGACTGAAGAGCCCTTCGTCTGGAAGCTAATGTCTTTTTCTTCTGTGTTCATTTGGTGGTGTTGTTTCTTTAATGATTTTGTCTTCATCTCTTGCTTGTTGCTTTTTGTAAAGTATGTATTATTTAGAAGTTAACGTTCCTAAACAGGTTATCTCATTCATCTTCTTTCATCTTTACATTTCTTTCAGTATCTGTTTTATTTGATTTCTTGGATTTTTCTTTAATGTTTTCTCACCATTCTCTTTCCTTTCTTTTAATTTTTGATCATAATTTCTTGAGCTCTTTACTGTTCTATGAATCTTTTCCTTGAAATAGAATATTTCCTAAGAATGAACAAGACCTTAGAAGATGTGTGTGTGTGTGTGCATGTGTGTAAGTAATTGGAAATAAGACTGTCATAGACTTTTCTTGTACTCTGTGTGGAGCTATATTTGCTCTTGCACTTTCCTGCATTTTTTGACATCATCTCCTGCTGCCAGGACTCTGCCTAGACTGTAACTATTTGTCCACCTGCATCCAGCTTCCAGAGTTTTATTACCATCACTTCCCCACTTGTTCTTGTGATCCTTGCTTATAAATGCTTTTTGCAAAAAATCATTTACTTACAATTTAAGTAGTGAATTGGGAGGAGTAACAGTAAGAAGTTCGGTTAGATCTGCCACGTTCAAACAAAAATATCCATTTTCTAATTCTAATTGTCCTTACCTTAGGCTTCTCTGTTTTGGAAAGGCGAGCTCCCTAAGTCTCAACCTTGGGTCCATCCTGGTCTTTGGTGTCTAGTTTAAATACAACAGTAGCTCAGATGCTGCTTACTTTGGAAACCGTATCTCAAATCTTGTTTCCTATCTAAACTCAAGTTCCACATTTCCACCTGTCTAATGGGTCAGGGGCCAGGTGCAGTAATTGAGGTGCAGGCGCACAATGGAAGAAGGCACTCACTCCCATGTGGTTGCATCTGAGTAGGAGCATCTTCTTGAATTTGGCACCTGAGCCATTTTACTCTTCTCACTCTAACCCCATTCTTGCTGCCATGTATATGTGTCCATTTTGGCTATCACAATGTCGCCTCTAACTTACGACCTCCAAAACCAAATGGATCCTTTTTTGTGCTCAGCATCCTGTCCGCCTTCCACCATCACTTGCACACATTTCTATCAGGGACAACCTCTCAGCCAGGCATACTTCTCACATTTTCCAACTCCCTGATATTCAGACTCCAAGTTTTACTTTTCCCTTAAACTATGTCTTTTATCTGAAATGCCTACAACACATTCAAAACCTTACGTGATCTGACTTTGCTTCACCTTAAACAAATTTATTTCTTTCAAGGTTCAATTCAAGCCATAACTCCTTCATGGAACATTGAGCCACTATTCATTCCTCTGCTGACTAGTCTGTTTACTTTCCTCTAGTACTAATTGTCCATTTCACACTTAATTTTTCACTGACTTGTACAATTCCATGCCTCCTAGCCATCTTCCATTCCCTGGCCCAAAGCCAAGCTCACGGTTTTCCCATTCCTAATGCATTTTTCTTTTGCTCACTTACTTCCATTTCTGCCAGCAGTACTTCTCATCTCTAAACAGGTTTGTCTCCCTTACTTGCTCCCTGAAGTTCTCACTTCCAGTTGCATCATTCATTCTTCCTGTAAGGTATAGCTCATGTTTCAGTGTCTGCCTCTGCTTTTAGGCAGCAGGTTTCTGAAAGATCTGTGTTCATGTAATGCAGTGTCTTGCAAAGTGGTAAGCAAACAAAAGGCTTTCAAATTCTTTTTGATCAGAAAAGCTTCTCCAATATTTTGGACAATAATTATCCATGAGAATAAAAACTAGTTTCTTTTTGGCTCTTTGGGACATCCTGAGTTTATGGTAAAAGTCTTTCTCCTCCTGCTTCTGACTTCCAAGTGCTAGGATTAGTACTGTATTTCATTGCACTCTGTCCTAATTTTTTTTTTTGCCAGTCCTGTGACTTGAGCTCAGGGCCTGAGCACTGTCCTTGGACTTTCTCAAGGCTAGAGCTCTACCCCTTGAGCCACAGCACCACTTCTGGCTTTTTCTATGTATGTGGAGTGCTGAAGAATTGAACACTAGTCTTCGTGCATGCAAGGCAAGCACTCTTCCCACTAGGCCAAACTCCCAAGACACCTTTTCAAGCTGGAGGCTCATGCCTATAAGCTTAGCTACCTAGATAATTGAGACTGGGAGAATGGAGATGTGAGAGCTGTGCAGGCAAAAAATGTTCTACAAAACATCTCAAGCAATACCATTCTGGAAGTGAGGGAGGCAGAAACAGGAGGCTCATATTGCAGACTGTGATTACTATAAGAATGGACTGACACCAGTGAGGTGTTGGTAGCCTACCACTGCTTCCCAGGCTTTCTTTCCTCTCTCTGAGTGAATGCCTATGGGGTTCTCTTTTTTTTATATCATAAATAGAGGTTTGTAAGGATAAGCTAAGATTCTAATGGTTCTCTGATAAGTTTTCAAGTCTTCCCCAAAATATTAGAGTAGCTGAAGTCAATTATTCCAGACTTTCCAAACAGCCAACATCTTCAAAGTAACAAAATACTTATTTCAGAAGTGAGGAATTCAATTAGGAAATGATAAATAGGGCTGAATTAGTGCTTCTCTGGGAGAATGTGAGACCTGAACTTAGGATTAGGCCTTAGAGATTCTAGAGTCGATGGAAAGTGGTGAGACAGGCCCACAGATTTAGCTGAATCTAGACAGTGCCACTGAACACACACACACACACACACACACACACACACACACACACACACACACACACACACACACACTATGGTGCCGACCCTTATCAACCCCAAGATACGCTGTCTGCAGTCACTCGGACCGGCACTTAAGACTGTGCTACGTTTATCCTTAGAGCAATACTGCTTCATTTTGATGCCCAGGAATAACCAGGGATGCTATAACCACGTTATCTATTGTATGAATGGGTCTAGAGATTCTCATTTTGCAGAAGCTCCCAGGTGACACAATGCTACTTAGCTAAGAGGCATGCTTGGAGTATAAGGACTTGGGGATGTTCAGAATAATTTGTTCATGTCTTGAAGCATGTTTTGAGTAAAAACTTGCCGCAGATGTGCCAAGCTTCCTTCAGATGAATCATCTTTGTTAGGAAGGGGGCTCTGGTCAGTTCAAGGTATTAAAATTTTCACCAAGAGGCAGAGTAGAGAGCAAGGAAGCAGTGGATAATTTAAAAAAGAGAAAAGGGGTGGACACATAGATGGTTGAACAACTGGAGCCACGTTTTTAAGGGCTTTACTAAGGTGAGGCTTTGGGGAAGGTGAGTTGGAAAGGTGTTGTCCATCCCTTTGACTGGTGGTGGTACATGTATGTCCTGATTAGGAGGGAGTGCTAACCAACTGCGATTTGCTCCAGAGACATGTCAATGTTTCTGGGTACAGGGGCTTCTCAGAAAATAGCGAAGCAGTTCCTAGCTGGGTCTGAGAAGGAATAAGCAAGGCAAGGTGGTAATGTACACTAAGTCAGTGGCTCAGGCCTGTTGATGGGCTTATCTTCTTGATCTCTTACAGGAAATTACTCTTATTTCCATGTCTTCACATCCCAGTGGTTACCTCGTTCTACTCAGAGAAGGCTAGGCTGTCGTGTAGACAGCAATGTTCCTTGAACTTCAGGAATCAAGGGCTGATCAGAGCTCTCAGGAAGCTAAGGAATGAGCCACAGACCTTCTGCTCGCTCGGGGATTTGAGGCATTTCCCATGCCATCCAGCTCTGAGTAATTGGAGCTTTACACTTAAGAGCGCAGTTCTGAAGTACTTAGCTTTGAAGAATATTCAAGGGGCTCGGTACTGGCCATGGAGGCTGCCTGTGGACTGCAGGCCTCTGATTTATGGAGCTTTTCTCCTCACTGTTCAGCAGGGAGTCACTTGCCAGACACTCTAGCAGAAATATGACTCCTGGTGGTGATAAACATCCTGAGGAGAGGGCAAGTAATGTGACTAGGAAAGGAACTGGCAGAGAAAACCACACTATTCACTGTGCTATGCTGGGCCTCTCTTCCTGAGGTGGTAGAGCAATTCTGTGGAGGGGAGATAGCAAAACATGGCATTCTGGATCACCAGGCTTGGGTAGAGTGAGAGGCTCTTAAAAGCCGTGTCTGCGCGGGCACTTCTGAAGAGATTTGTTTTAATATACAGAGCCGATGGGGATCGCTCCCTTTGCACACTGATTTTCTTTTTATGTATTCTGGGAACAGTTCAGTCACTGTGTATTTGAGCTGAAAGATACTTTATCTGAACTGATGATTGCCTGTTTGAAAGAAATGAAATTTGAAATGACAGCTCGGATTCATTTCATCAATTATCTAGCCAAACACCAGATCAAAGAACATTTTTACATCTGACCCGAAAAATGAAATTAAATTGATTTTCCATTTCCTTTAATCAGTGGTTCTCAAAGTGAGGGTTCTAGGACAGCAACATCAGTATTAATTAGCAGTGCAAATTTTACACCCACTGAATTCACACAGTCTATGTGTGGAGCCACCAATCTGCATAGGTTTCTGCTTTCCCTGAGATCTGCATTAATAAATACATAAATTCAGTTTAGCCATTCATGGAATCGTGCAACGTAAAAGGCAAAGAACTCCGCTCATCTCTTCAGTCCTGCATCCTGCCTTTTCCAGTACCTGATCTGTTTTTTTTAAGCATAGGTTTATTATTATCAATATTAAAATTATTATTAAACTTTCTATTCAGAAACAATTGTAGATTCCCAAGTTGACTCCTGACTATCTATAATACAGTGTCACACTAGGAAATTAGTACAATCCACAGTTGAGTTTTTTTTATACCAGTTGTACATGCATTTGTGTAGCATGTGTGTGTGTGTGTGTGTGTGTGTGTGTGTGTGTGTGTGTGTGTGTGCATCTCTAGCACAGTTGTAATCAAGACATCAACTCTCCCTCCTGGCCCTCTTCCCCACCCTCCTCCCCACCCAAACCAGTCCTGGGGCTTGAACTCAGGGTCTGGGAACCGTCTGTGAACACTACTGCTCAAGGCTAACACTCCACCACTTGAGCTACTTGACACTTTTTCTGTGTATATGGTATCGAGGAATTGAACCCAGGGCTTCATGCATGCTAGGCAAGCACTGTATCACTAGGCCAAACTCCCTGCCAACACCCAACTTCTCTGTCGCATCTCTGCTCTCCTGGAACTACCCCTGTCCGTTTCTTCCTACTCAAAGCCTTAACTACTGGCAACACGAATGAATGGGCTCTTCTCCATAATTTTGTTGTTTCAAAGCACTTTTTTTTTTGTTAAACTTTCTGTTTAAATGGAATCATACAATATGTAGCCTTTGGGGGTTGGCTTTTTCCATTTTATTCTGTGTAGACTCATCCAGTTAATTGCACAATCAATAGTTTAATCCTTTTAAATTCTGAGTAGTAGGGCATGGTAACAATATAATACAACTTGCTAATCCATCCACTTATTAAAGGACAGCTAATGGTTCTCTTTCTGGGTTGGTTTTTGTTGTTGTTATTTTTCAATTGGCAGCTCTGAGGGTTCTTGAACTTAAGGCCCTGTGCTTGCTATGTTTATTGATTTTCTCTATTGTTTTCCTGTTTTCAGCATTATTGATTTCTTCCCTTTGTTATTTCTTCCCTTCACCATAGGGGTTTACTTGACCTTCTTTTCTGTGACTTTGTTGGTTTGTTTGTTTTTGAGATAGGAACTTAGAGACTATTGACAGCGTTTTTGATTTTCTACTATAAGTTTATGCTTCTTTCTCCAACCTGAACAAATATAATTTCTTCTCAGAATCAACCGGTAGTTTATTTACCTTTTACCTTCTTTCCCGTGTGTGTGTGTGTGTGTGTGTGTGTGTGTGTGCTTCTAGTGTTAGTTGGGATTTCATTTTCTTCTGCTAAATTGAAAGCTTACTGAAGGCAAGGCCTCTGGCCTTTTTTTTTTTTAATTTTGTAACACATGGCACTGCTCCTGAAAAATACGTTAAAAATGGTTGAAATGAATTTTCTAAGTAATTAATAACAATGTTCCATTGCCTTGGTCCTCTGATATTAAAGAAGATTCTTTGAAATGAGTTAAAGGAGTTTTTTTTCTTCTTTTATGGATCTTGAAATTAAAAGACATTAGAAATTTTAAATCATTTTTAAAATTGATACATAAAAGCATAAGAATTTTATGTGATTAAGATTTCATTGTTTAATGGAGATTTTGTTAGGAATTTATGATACTTTGAAATTGACTTTATATATCCATATTTATATTTTAAAGAACTTTTTAGAGTAAGGGTAGCATAATACAATAAGCAGACTCATAAATTTTACAGCCAATATCTGTAAGCAGTTCTAATGTATAAGTGTGCTTAAGTTCAACCCTTCTTTTCCCCCCCTCTCGCTAGCATTCTCACAGGCTCATCCTAGTGCTCTATTTGTTGTTTCACTACAGTTTTTCCCCAAATTGCCTGGTCACAATGATAATCAGAATGCTCACTAAAATTCAGATTCTTTGGCTTCCTATAAGATTCCAAAGAAAGATCTGGCAATCTATATTTTTATGAAATATCTCATGTAATTTCAATGATCAGCTCATTGCTTTCTAATAGCTATAATTTCTAATCTCCCTAATCCATCTATCATGTTACTCAACTATCAATTATCTTGCTAAGTACTTCTATAAAATACTTGTAATTGAGATGAAAGTGTTTCTGAGTACCTGAGTTTTCTAAATGAAAGGGATTTTTTTTTAATAGTAGTCTGGTATATTTATTTATAAAATGCTCAATTTTCTCAGGATGATCCCCTAATGCTATCTATTTATTCTCTATTTAAAATACAAAAATACTTTTGCAGTGTACTATATACAGCTAGAAGCAATATGATGTTTCATTAGCTGTGTTTTAGGGAACACTATTATACTACATAGTGTATTATACTGAAGAACTGGTGTAAAAGTATCTCATGAACTTCTGGGAATGTGATGGAAAGAATCACTCAATACTATAGTATGAAGAAGCTGGCTAATTATAAATAGCAGGAAGTAAACGTACTTCTTAGCTTCTATTATGGTTACTGATGTTGCTTTGAAATCACAAAGTAGCAACTCTGAGAATCATGAAACATAATAGGAACATTACTACTTTACTTTTAGAATGAAAAGAGACCTTAGAAAGTATCTCATTTAATTTTCTCATTTTATAGACAATAAAAATGGTGAGAACTTGAACAATTCTAGCATGACAGACACTACTTTAAATATATGACATTAGTTAATGTCACTGCCTCTGAGGTGGGTTACTATTTTGGTTTACAGCTAAAGAAACAGAGAGTTAAGTAGCTTGTGTAAAATCAGACAGCTCAGAAAAGTCTTGAACTATTTGCTTGAATGTCAAGTCTACTGTACTTCAGTGCTATATAGGTAGATAAGTAACAACACCACTCTTTGGTTAATGGAAACATAAGAACATTATGAGTAACCAAAGCCAATATTACACTTATGAGTTATGTTTCTCATAAGTGTATGTTATAGGCTAAATTATGCCTCTTCCAAAAATTCAGATATTGATGTCTCAACCCTTGGTACTTCAGAAGGTAACTGAACATGAAGACAGGGCTTTCAGAGAAATAATTAAGTGAAGTGATATAACCAGTGGTGTCCTTATAAGAAGAGGAAATTAGAATAGAAGCAATATAAGCAGAAGGAAGAGCATGTGATAACAGTGAGACAGGTATTCACAAACCAAGAAGAGCTATCTCAGAGGAAACAAGACCTGAAAAAACCAAGTGACATCCTAATCTTGGACTTTTACCTTCCAGAAAGATGAAAAATAAATTGCTGTAGTTCAATCTCCCAGTGTGTACTTTGCTACACCATCCCAAGCAAACATATACAACGTAACTGTCAGAGCCTGTACCGTCCTTAGATTATGGAGATTTGCAGAATCACTTTGGTCATTAAGAGTCATCACTTTAATTTTGCTTACTAAGTATTTTCTTTGCATAGAGGAATTAACAAAAACAGTTTAACTTAGGATACAGTATATCACCCTCCTCCCTGAGCTTTTCCACTGTGTACAAATGAAGGTAAGTTCAAGTACAATTCCATTTTTAAGGGTTCCAGAAATATTCCTTAAATCATCAACATGTAAAATCCAGGGCAAATGTTATAGCCAGAGTAATACTAGCTGTTCTGGCTTTCCATGCCAGCAGCCAAGGCTGAAGCTTAGCAGAACAGCTTGCTGAACAGGGCAAAGGATTTTTGTCCTAATAAATAGCTGGGCAGTATTTAAGTCATATCAGCTTGAACTGGTCATCTGAAAAAATTTCTGTTCTTGTGTACCTGATGGGAATTTTAAAAAAGAAAAAGCAAGCACAGTTTTTAAAAATAGGACTTTGAGCTGGGCACCTATGGCTCATGCCTATAATCCTAGGATTATAGGAGGCAGAGATCTCAGGAGGCTGAGATCTGAGCATTGTGGTTCAAAGCCAGACTAAGCAGATGTATCCGTAAGACTTTATCACCAATTATACACCAAAAGAGCTGAAAGTTGTAGAACACCAGCCTCGAGTGAGAAAACTAAGAGACAGTACCCAGGCAAAGAAAACAGGGCTTTAGAAGTCAGTTCTAAACCTCACAAGGTGCATCCAGGAAAGTGGCTCTTGATCCCCAGAATCCTACAGCAAGGGATCGCAACCGTGCAGCATTTTTTAAGTTTAAGATGCCACTATCTCAAACATATTACCTGCATTTATTTGAAAACTATTTGTTACCAAGTCTTTATACTATTATCCTCAAACTCAAAGGAACATTAAAATCTTTTCAGAGCTTTTCAGGTGGCTTATACCTGTAATCCTAGCTACTCCAGAGTCTGAGATTTAAGAATTGGACAAAGAAATGGGCAAGACTCTTATTTCCAATTAGCTCAAATAACCAGAAGCAGCAGCATGGATCAAGTGGTAGAGCTCCACCTTTGAGTGAAAAAACTACTCAAGATACCCAAGATTTCAAGCCTCAGTATTGTCACAAAAAACAAAACAACAAGCAACAACAAAACAAGAACTGTTTCATATCTGACCCAACAAAATTGCAAGAGTGAGAACATCATTTTTCCTTTGGAATGGAATATGAGTGTGTGTGTGTGTGTGTGTGTGTGTGTGTGTGTGTGTGTGTGTAGGGGGGAGTTTTGACACCCTAAATGTTTCTGTTTTGTCATAAATATCATTATATCAGATAAAAATGATAGTGCCAAACCTTACCATCAGAGAATTCCTGCCATAGAGTTATAATGGGACAAAAGGCTAACTGTCAAAAAAAAAAAGCTGACTGTCATTTAATGTGTTCAAATCCATGAAGCCTCAAGAAGTAGCAAAATGACACTTGTAATAAAAAAGAAAATTCTGACATGTTGCAGAATTTTCAATCATGCCACATTTTGAGATGCTTTGGTATCTATTTTAATGTAGTTGTTCAATTTAGTAAAGCATTTCTCATAATTACTTTAAAACTTCTTAATGATGCACATAGCTATAATTTATATGTGCTTATATGGACAATGTATGACTTAAAACCTATAGAGTCTATTATTATGGATAATAGCATAATTTGTTTTTGTTTGGTCTTATCTTCCTTTTGAAACTGCTTTTTGGCTTCAGCTTCAGGTATGGCTATCTTAATCCATAAAGTTCTAAGAGATGATGAAAAGGAAAACCACTATCTCCCTTCTGAAGTATTTCAGAAGTTTTTGCTTTGTTTAATAGGCAATATACGCTTAATAGTTATGCATATGTTTTGGTAACTATCATTATATGCTGATGGATGAAAGACCAAAAAAGCTCTACCTAATTGAAGCTCTTTACTGTAGTTATCAACATCTGAGAGCAGGCACTGAAGAGCAAAATTATTCAGTAAGTGTAAGTAGGATGATATGCCATTTTCTTTTTTCCTTGCCAGCTTCAGTGTTACACAAATGCTGCTGCAGCAGTAATAATGTTGGGGACATAAAGATTTCTTTGTCTAACAGTCCTGCGAATGCTTGATTGGCCAAAAGGAGCCATTTGTATGTATCTTAAGTCTCGTAGGGATGCTGTGTCACTATTTGTCACATAGAAATGTCTGCATCAGTGTGTAGATGTTCTCAAAGGTATTTCTTCAAATGTTGATTTTCTGCAGATAATCAGCAGACAGATCCTACCAGGAGCAAGCCAGCACCAAATCCTCAAATCCACATGTTTACCTGCCGTGCGCTGAGTGAGCTTTGCACTGAAAAACAGAGGGTGAAATCATAGACAGATTGTGTTCAGGATCCATTTTCTCCCTCCGACTCAGTAATGCCCTTGAAGTGGTGACTTAACATGTGGGAAATGCTGTGAAACTTGGAGAGAATAAGTCAAATTGAGGGTGAGGCTCCAGGGATTTGTAAAGGGATATGGACTCTTCTAGTGCCGATTACCAGGTCTCACTCAGTTCAAATGCAGCTGTGCTCAGCTATGACTAAACATCAGTGCGGACAATAGCTGCCCTGGCCTGCTGGCAAGAGGGCCAGGTGCTCTAGGTTCCCTTGTCAACAGCTGGGCAGCTGAAAACTCGGCTAAGAGAACCACCACTTCAGCTGGCACTAATGGAAATTTGAACCCATCAAGAGACCCAGATCCACCCTGAGCCCCACTGCTTTCCTTCTTTCCCGAGCACCCCCAGGGCCCTGCAGACCCATGGCCTGGGCTGGGAGAAAGCACATCCCTCGACTCTGTGAATGTCACCAGTCCTGACAGCCGGAGGAAAACCTTAGGAGCCACTCCAGCTGTCCAGGAATGGTGCTAGTGAACAGAACACTTCCTTTCCTGGGTTGACTTCATGTCTGAAAGACAATGTAGCCCTAAGCTTCCTCTTGGTTACTACGTTTACTCCAAAGCACCAAGGAAGATGCAGGGTAGTGCCCTGTGGGGGCTTCCCTCCAGGAAATGCATACTTCAACCCTTGGATTTAGGTCATAGCAGGAGAGTTCACATGAATTTTTACTAGAGTCACAGAGTGTCTGATTCCATAGCACAGTATCTAGGAATGGGACTGCATTGGAAGCCAAAAGCTAGGGCTTAGCCCCATAGGAAATAAAGACCAAGTCTTTAAAGGATAGAAATGTATTCCCATCTGGGAACGTGGTAGCCAAGTTGTCTATGCTCTTCAAGCCAACCCTGCTAAGAAGCAGCAGATGCTGGATCCTCCTTCGTTGGAAAATGTGACAAGCAGAGGGCTTCTTTCCAGGACTTCTCTCTAACTGAAAGCTCACCCTAGACTCAAGAAAGATGAAGGGTTGGCAGGAAGCAGCTGTGGCTGGGAAGATTGGTCTAGGGTTCTGGAACTTGAATTATAGTCCTGGATCTGCCAAGAGCAATCCAGGCTGGCCCTGTAACCTCTTGAGAATTTCAATTTCCCTACTTATTAAAATAGAGCACTGCTTTAGGAGCACTTTGGAGCTATGTTGTAGTTTTCAGGGTCCTTTTATTAATGAAGTTTGCATTCTAAAAAAAAGACATAGATGATTAAAATCAAAGGCATTGCAGTTGAAACAGTTAAGAGTGACTATGTAGACTCAGTGAATGGATACCATTTGTTCATTCTGAAGAAAACTAGGGACTAATTGTTCACTGAATTGAGAAAGCAGAGTCCACAAAGGCATTGAAATAACAGGTGCATTGTGAAAGTACATTCATATGACGGTGCAGCACAGAAAGCAGTCATAGTACCCACATGACAGGGAGAAGTATGCGTATGGCTTCTCCTAGAAATTTGTTCTGACATTTTATTTACAACATCCATTATTTTTTTTCTCAACAACTAAAAACAGACTTCGAATTGCATCTGTCTTTCGATTTACTTTATGGAGGTCCTCATGCTACCTTTAGGAAAACCCTATTCGAGCTGGGCTTTCGTGGCTCATACCTGTAATCCTTGCTACTCAGGAGGTGGAGATTTTAGGATTGTGGTTCAAAGCCAGCCTGGGCAGAAAAGTCCATGAGATTCTTTTCTCCAACTGGTCATGAAAAACCTAGAAATGGTGCCCTGGCTCAAGAAGTAGAATGCTAACCCTTAAGCAAATAAAACCAAGGGCCAATACTCAGGCTCTGAGTTCAAGTGCCAGTACTGGCAAAAACAGCAAAGCAATACAATACAATTCCAAAACAAAATCTTCTTAGATTGAGATTATTCCATAATCTAGAAAACAACATGCTTATGGATTGTTCTTTTCCCTTCAGACAACACAAGCGAAAAAAATCTAGGTATCTGGTTTTTTGGTTTTTTTGGTTTTTTTTTTTTTTTTTTTTGGTGGGCCGTGGGGCTTGAATTCAGCCTGGGCGCTGTCCCTGAGCTCTTCAGCTCAAGGCTAACGCCCTACCCTTGAGCCAAGCCCCACTTCCCGTTTTCTAGAGGTTAATTGGAGATAAGAGTCTCAGGTCCTTTTGTGCCTGGACTGGCTTTGAACCTTAATCCTCAAATCTGAGCCTCCTGAGTAGCTAGGATTACAGGCATGAGACACTGCACCTAGCTCAAAAGATCTTTTTTTTTTAATTGTATTTTATTGTCAGGGAGGTGTACAGAGGGGTTACGATCAGGTAGTGGGTACATTAGTTCTTAAGCATTGATACCTCTTCCTGTGCAAAAGCACTTTAAGTGCAGGAAAGTGGCATGTTGCATGCGTTTCTATCTTTGTGGCTTCTTTCCTATTAATCTTGTGAGAATTGTTTTTTTTTTTTGGAAACTTCCCGCTTTGGCTAGGTGGGTTGGCCCTTGTTAATTACAATTAGTTACATATATCTTTTTATTGCTACACCTTATTGAACACATCTTGTTAAAAGCTGTTCAATTTTAGTCACATCCTGTTACTTAATCTACTTCCTTTTGTGGACTGTGAATTTGCACTCTTCCAATGTGAGCAGAGGGGCGGAGCTGCTGGGTTAGGGATAAAAAGCTGCTTGCCATGGGTGCTTGCTTGCCAGATTTTGGGCTGATGGTGCATCTTTCTACAGATGTAAACTTTGCCTTGCTGAATTGCTTTTGAGTTGCTTTTGTTCATGTCCTTATTCTCACGTGACGTCTCAATGTCCTGAGTGTTACCATGGTGTACCAGGATCCCAAGAGGAGGTTAAAATTGCTATTTATCAATCCACAGAGAGCTATGGTTCTTTGAATTTTTATGTCTCCAGCATTAATGCAGTTTAGACAATTCTAAAGTTTGAGTCTTCGTCTCAGAACTTTAGTTTTGGAAAGCTTTTAGTAAAAAGAGTAGGTAGAGGGCCGGGAGTTTGGCCTAGTGGTAGAGTGCTCGCCTAGCATGCATGAAGACCCGGGTTCGATTCCTTGGTACCACATACATAGAAAAAAGCCGGAAGTGGTGCTGAGGCTCAAGAAAAAAGAGTAGGTAGAGTACAGAAGGTAGACTATAGACAATAGAAAATGGGGAACAAAGACAAATGACAGGAACATGTACTTTGCATAACTGCATGTGGAGTATATGTTTATAATCCTAACAATCATGGCTGAAGCAGGAAGATTGAGAATTTGAGGCTTAGCCTGAGGATGCCCAAAGAGATTTGGTTTCTAGTATGTGTATACATATTTGTGTATATATAGTATATATAATAGCATATTAATGTACTATTAGTATGCTAATATACTATTAGTATAATATATACTATTAGTATGAATATTAACAATATTCGTACTAATATACTACTGGTACATATACTAATATATACACATATAGTATATATATTTACATTTATACACACATGCATGTCTGTATAACTATATATCTATAGCATAGTAGAAAGCAAATCAGGGTTTCTTGGCACTAGAGTAAAACAGGGTGTTAGTGAAGCATGATACTTTCCTTTTCTATCCCTCCCTCTCTCCTTCCCTTCCTTCCTTCCTTCTCTCCTTCTTTCCTTCCTTCCCCTTCCTCCCTTCATTCTTCACTCCCCTCCCCTCCCTTCCTCTTCCCTTCCCTCCCCTCCCCTCCCCTCCCCTTCCCTTCCCTTCCCTTCCTTTCCCTTCCCTAAGGTTTCAAAAACATTCTCATTGCCAAGGTTAATAGGCGAACAGAAAAGCAGGATACATTTATAGAAACCTACCCTATTCTATGCACATAGCAATGTGCTTTATGTATTTTATCTCATTACCTCAGTCATGGGCCACCTGAGAACTTGTTTTCTCCCCAGGATACAAATGTGCCTTGCATAAGGTCACAGAGCTGGGAGTGGAGCCATACCTGAAAGGGTATGGGGTCAGATTTTATACACTATAGTTCTACTTGAGGAAACAAGTAAATTCATTTCTCAAAAGATTTTGTTCTAAGCCATCACTTAACTGATGATGGGAGAAAAATGTATATACATCAGTTAAGGGAAATATGAAAGAAAAAGTACTGCTCTGGAAAAGACTCCTTGAAATAAAAAGAGACAGGGTGACCTCAACACCTCAGAGTTATGCATAATAATGGAAGTTATAGTTTTGTGCATTGGAGTCCTTGTGTGGGAATTCTAGCTCTGCCTGGAGAAAATTTGGTGAAGACTGGTAGTGGTGTTTCTTTGGGGAAAGATGTCATTCCTTTCCTCTGCGAATTCTCATTCAAGCTTGGGTTGCCTCTCTACTCCAAGCTGTGTACCTCAGAGGCTCCCACTGCATCCTGAGCAACTCATTTTCAAACCCCATCACCATGTTATTTACTTCTTCTTCATCTGCCTTCCCAGTGAGATTGGAGGCTACTAGCCTGTTGGGATCATCTCTCTCCTTTTCTACTGAAGACCTGTCAGGTAAGGTCTATAGCAAAGCTGAGGAGAAGCCCTGGCCTTGGCCATCTTCCTTTCTTTTCCCACTTTGGACCCCCCGTATTATAATCAAGGAACATCCTCTTCCACCCCATTACTGTGAGCTCATCCTTTGCCTCCTTCTGAAAGCTGTTTGATACAGGGAGGTTGGGGTACTGGTGCATGCTCTAGAAATGGGAACAGGGGGCCACAGTAAGCCCTGTGGATTGTGGGGCCATGGGGAGTCTCATGTCCCTAGGTCTAAGGGGAGAAAGCTGGGTAGTGAGGTTTCTAAGAAAAGAGGGCCGATCTGAGGCCCACTATAAAAGCTTGTTATTTTTTATTTTATTGTTGCTAGTATTCATTCCTATTTTTGTGTGTGCCAGTACAGAGGCCTGAACTCAAGGTCTTATACTCTTGCTTGGCTTTTTTGGCTCTAAGCAGGTATCAACCACCTGAACCACATCTTTACTTCCAGCTTGTTGCTGGTTAATTGGAGATAAGAGTCTTTGGTCCTTTCTGCCAAGCCTGGCTTTGAACTGGGCTCCTCAAATCTCAGCCTCCTTAGTAGCTAGGATTACAGGTGTGAGCCACCAGCACAAGGTTTTCAATTTCTTGAAGGACAGAAAAGTTCTTTTCATTGCAGAAAACGTTCTGGCTACTTGAAAATCTCGAGGAGATAATCTAAGGCTTCTCAGTAATGACTTAAACCAACAAAATTTGGACACCACAAGAGATATTCTAGAACCTCAGGTTTTTTCCCCTTTGTCACCAGCAATTTCTAGGTCCACACAGCGTGCCTGCTTCATTCCTGACAACATAGTTAAGGCTCAGAGCATTAAATGAAATTGCAAGGCAGGTATGTTTGTGTTTATACATCAGTGCCTGTGGGGCTAAGGCCAATGAAAATGGATGATCCCAATAAAACTAATATAAAATACAAACAGAAAGTTCTGCAATGTGAAAACAAAATCATCTCCCACAACTAGGCTAATACTACAGGCCATTTTGAAGTTAAAATTCAGATATGATGCAGTAGCCTAGGGAATGCAGAGAGGATCTGAGAATGAAGAACATTTCTGGGGATGAATCAGAATGTCATTTATTTTCTACCATTCTTTTATTTCAAGAATACAAGTGCAGTTCAGGAAGAAGCAGAAGGAGAAAAGCACACCAAATAGGGAATTATATCAGGACCTCCATTAAGAAAAAGAATTGACAATTACTTAGAAGTCAGGAAGCCAATTTTGAAATCAATACATTGCTCAAGAAGGATATGTGGTGTCAAATTAGGAAGCATTATCTAGCTGCATTTTCTGTGCATCAGTCCTTAAGTAGCCATGATCAACATCTGAGAAAGGAAGGTCAAGATCAAGCAATTAACAGCCAGGCTGAAATCTTTATGCTCTACCAGCCAAAACCTGGTGATAAAGGACAAAGACGAAAATTAGACTCAAGTCCCTTTTCCACTCACATTTGCTTTGTTTTAACCTAACTGCCAAAGACCATCCATACCCAAGCCTTACCTCTACCCTGAGAATAAACAGCATGACTCTAAACAGGAACAACCACAGAGCAGAGCCCCTTGTGTCCTAGGCAGACTCATGGTGGCACTGCAAAACAAAATCTGAATATTATTAAAGGGGAAGTGGAAGACAAAAGGAGACTTCAAGTAAATGAGATGAAACAAATTTTCATCATCCCTGCTTTACATAGTGTGTGAGAAATTTAATGTCACCCACATATGTGCATCATAAGATAACTTTTGCTCTACCAGCTGAGGGGAAGGGAAAGGTTTAATTTATAGAAAATGTAGTTAGAGTTTGTAGCAATGGTATCAATATTAAGGAGATGCCAGCAAAGAATACTTCAATATGGGAGAGAGCGTAATCATGTAGCCTATTGGAATGCAACCAGAAAGAACAAAACACAAAGTCTTTTCCCATTCATTTTAAATTACTGAGGAGAGTAAACATTTTGGTATATGTGTCAGATGGATTTGGAAGTGACTTAAATGCAATGTTCTTAGTGTGTTACTCAATTTGAATTCCTTTGGTTCTTAGCTGTAGAAAGGGTAACTTAGATAACTTGCCTAACCAAAGGTTGTGCTTCCTGCCCTCCATCAACCAGGCTGGGACATGTGAGAGTTTTTAGAGGCTCTTTAGGTCACTCTCTAAAGTGAGTCATGCCTGCTCAGTATCTGATTAAAGGACTTCTGTAATAAATGTTATTAGTAGGTGATTAGCTAGGGATCTAGCTTTTCCTGGTTTAATGAAATGCATGCTAGGGGCATATCACATTCGTAAATGAGCCAAGTAAGCATAGGCAACTGGGAGCTAGAAAGCTGAATGGTAATATGCTTCTAAGAAGTTTGCATATACATATACGGGGTCATGTGCAAATATATACAAACATATTGACTTAAAGTATAGCCCACAATGGTATGGTGTAACTCCTTCAAATAACAAAGAGAAGTTAACAAAATAAATACCAGGAAACTGAAATGAGGGAAAAGATCAAGGGGACGGAGGGCAGATGATTGGAGAGAGGAAGAGTGGGTGAGTACAGTCATAATGTTCAGTGTGTGTGTGAAAATGGAACCAGATAACTTGAGGGGATGGGTGAGACTGGGAGAGATGAGTGAGAACAAAGGAAGGGATGACGCTGATCAGGATGAATTGTAGAATTGAAATCTCTCTGTATAAATAAAGATAATAAACATAAAAAAGAGTAGTAGAGGTGAATTTGGTTGAAGTACATTCATTATATGTATGGTTATGTATACATATTATAATGAAACTCCTTTGTCCAATTCATATAAAAACAAAAGATAAAAAGAAAACCAAAAGATAAAAAAGATAAGCAAAAGCAAAAAGAAGGTTCCGAAGTGTTAGCTGCTTTCTTTTTTTCCAGTGCCCTGAAAAGTTTTGTTCTTTTGTCCTGGAAACACAGAACACCATATTTGTACAGCTTTGGTCCCTCAGTTCAACACCAGTGTGAAGGGCTCTCCTCCTCTGAGGTCTTTATTGACAGAGGACCCTGCCAAGCAGGTGCAAGAAGCGAGCACAGTCTCTTATGCTCTTTACTTGCTGAAGATTCATACATATTTTCTTATCCTAAATGAGGAAACTGAAGCATAAAGAAATAATTTGCCTAAGTGAGGAAATGGCAGTGTCAGCATTTGAACCCAGGTAATCTAGAATCTGTGCACATAACCATGACCCAGATCAACAAGATAAGACTTGAACCAAATGAAAGTGCCCTTCAGAGGTGTTCTGGTGTCTGCAAGGTCTTTTTTTTGGATTCTTCTTTACAGTTAGCTTTCTCTTGGCCCTCAAATGCTAATAAACTGGACTCTGGCTGCCACTTCAACTCAGTGCAGAGATCTGCTATCTTAATTTTCTGTGGTGGCACTGATGTGGCACCTTACATGAGTGTCTTTGAACTTGTTAGCCTGCCCAGTTCAGTCTTATATTCCAGGACTGTAGTGATTTGGCCATGCTTTCCAAGCGTGTCATCATGAGGGAGCAATGTCAGAAACAGATGGACTTGCTAGTGTCAACAGGTATTATATTAAAAATGTAGTAGCTGTTATAAAGGTGAAGTACAAAGAGTTACAGTTATCTAAGTCATTGTTCTTTCTGAACAATGTCCTACTTTTCCTTGCTTAATCATATCTATTAAGTTTATAAGCTAGGTCAATGTTATTGATATAATTTATTTACCAGGTACTATTGATGATCTTGATGGTCTTGAACCTGGCAAAACAGATTCTTTGATTCCAATTTTAGTTTCCAATTTTATTAATTCACAAATCACCAAAGGTGCTTCACACAGTCACATTATAGATGGGTAACAGAATGCTAAGAAAGGGTTAAAGAGGTTGCAGAGTTCAGAGGGCTGAGCTGGAGGCCAAGGCTGGAGCAGAGAGGTTGTGCAAGGAAATGTCTCTGTAGGGGGTCAGATAAGAAGTTCTATAAAGCTCAAGCCCAGGGGAAACGCTGTTTAAAGCAAGATGTAAGCAGAGACACTGATCAAGATGTATTGTGCTCATAAACTGACATCTTGCATTGAAATCCCTTTGAACAACTAAATAGAATAAATAAAATAAAGATTCAGAGGTTTCAGTTTGAAGGGGATAGTGTGACACAGCAGGAGGGACTGTGCTGAGCTGGTGTCTGGGAACAGAGGCAGAAGTCCTCTGACAGTTTTCATGGACAGGGCTTAGGATGAGTGACTTGGTGACATGGTCAGCACGTCTGCCATGTCTCAGTCTTGGAGCATTTCTTCTTTTATATAGTGGCCGATGAGGAGGTGACTTCTGATGTGACTGCTAAGTTTACATGTCTGCTGTTTCTGATATGATTTGATATGTTTGCAGATGTAATTGCTTATTGGCACAAATAAATGATAATTTTATGTCTCATGGTGTGTTGGCAGATGGTAGCTGTTTAGTTGTATAAACAACATGCCATTCTCTTTTGGCCCTTTTCCTCAAAATGGAGTAACTTAGATTAAAACCATTGCTTTAGAAAATATAGTAAGTCTAGGCTAGCCACAGCCTTAATGCTACTGTTCTACACCACAGGAATTAATTCTGATAAGATCCAACCTGTTCTTCATGTATCCAATGAGGGTTACTTGAAAGGTTTTTCTTTAAAACCCAAGTTTGAACTCAGGGCTTTCCCAGCTACTCAACTGATGCTCTACTGTGGAGCCAAGCCTTTAGCTTGACCTTCTGACAGTTAATGTGGATATAAATTACAAGTTTTTTTTTTTTTTTCTGCTTAGGCTGCCCTTGAACCTGTATCCTCTGGATCTTAGCCTTCAGAGTATCTAGGATTATAAGCATAAGTCCAGTTTACCTGGTTTAGCGGTACTATATGAGCTTGGTTGATTGGCAGTCTGCTAATTGCCATAACTTTAATCCTAAAAGATTTTTGAGAGAAAAGATTCTTGCTTATCTAGCTTTATATGAAGCCAAGAGGTGGTGAGAATGCAATAGCTGTATCATTGGGTCCATGTGGATCTGGTGAAGGGCACTGAAACACAAAGAAGAGCAGAG
Organism: Megascapheus bottae; assembly: GCF_031878675.1. Taxonomy (NCBI): domain Eukaryota; kingdom Metazoa; phylum Chordata; class Mammalia; order Rodentia; family Geomyidae; genus Megascapheus; species Megascapheus bottae. Next base: position 7,668,293 of record NC_143520.1, on the reverse strand, counting down.
CTCAGTCAAGAGACAGAGAGCAGCCAGGTCTGTGGACATTTTTTAGTTCTGAGGCAGCTGGATCAGAGGCTGGTCCCTCCCATGGACCTCCGAGTCTGTGACCCAATAAATGCCCTTGTTTGCTGAAGTAGTTTGAATTGATTTTCTGACATTCGACTCAGAAAGGAGTCCTATGTCTGAAAATAAAACTTGTCTAGTAGGAGAGAAAAGAAGCACTGTGACTCTTTACAGGGCTGGGTGGGTATGGGGGCAAGGGAGGAGAAGAAAGTGACCTATGAAGAAACTGAATCTTAGTTGGGGCCTATCACTTCTTTTCACCTTGCTTGGTTGATCTTTAAACTGCTCCATTTGGGCTCAGGGCCTGCGTGATTGATGCTAATCAAAGCTGTACTGTGAAAGGCAGCGACCATAGGAATGGAATTGTACTGCATATCCAACATGCCCTGGTCTTTGTCCAAGCACTCAGCATGACATCTCGCTTGCTTTTCCCATGGGTGAGGTGTGTGGATGTCATCTACTCCCCAAGATGGACTCCTATCATGTTTTGGTGACAGAGATTGGGAGGAGAAGAAAAATTAGGCAAGTGTAATGTGTTGCTCAGTTATTAGAGGACTTTTGGAAGTCATCGTGAAGTTAACAAGATTCTTGGACTTTTATTTTTTACCAAGGAGGAGTCTGACACACCATAGTTACCAAGGGAATAAGGAAGTAACCACGGTGGTAAGTTGGGGAAGGAAGAGAAAATTTTTTTTAAAAAAATGTTTCACATTTAACTAATATCAGGGGAAATATTTGTATAATAACATTAATTAAAGCATTGCTTATGAGTAAAGTGCTGTACTGGGGTGCTTTTGAAATAGTAAATAAAAGACAAGAAACTTTGTAGAGAGATCCCAGACTCAGAATCTCGGAGCCCTTTGATAGCCACACAAGACTAAGTGAGGTTAAAGCACCCATGTGCCTGAGATTGGAGTACATCACGGATAATAGAAGTGATAAAAGAGTTCACTTTGTATCTCCTGAGTTTTGAGCTGAGATCCTAAGAACGAGCCTGGTCAGCAGAAGAGCTCTGGGGAGACATCATGATGGGAACAGGTTTGAGCCAGATTTTCTTTTATATGAGAAGCCCATCTGGGAAGATAGAAAAGAGCAATTCAAAGAAACCTACAAAGATTTTTGTGGCCTGGTTATTCCACAAGAAGTGCTTCACATTTGCTGTGGGTCACACTGAGTTATAATCATATCCCTAGCAGATTTGGGGGTCATTCATTTGCATTGGATGAATGAATGAATGAATGAATGAGGAAGTCAACTGAAAATGCCTCTGTAGTAGGAAAAAGAGAATAGCTATTGATCAATGCCTGGAATCAACTGTAGAGAGGTGCAGATGGAGAACAGAGTAGAACTTCGTTGTGTGTATGCGACAAAGGGAAGACATCATTAACTGGATGAAGATTGTGGTTTCTTCCCTGCTGGTGTAGGTGGAGGGATGGTCTCCTTGACTCAAATTAGATGGTCTGCTTCTGCCAGATCTTCAGCTCCTCCACCAGTCAATCTTCATATCCATAATGCTTCCTGATTTCCCCTCACAGCACCGAGCCACATCACAGGCTGACTCCAGGTGTCATACTTTCCCTGGACATCCCTGTTTGTCTTAAAAGTCATTTTGTAAACAACTCTAAGATTCCACCTCACTCCAGTTAGAATGGCCATGATCAAGAAATCTAATAGCAACAGATGCTGGAGGGGATGTGGCCAGGAGGGATCACTATTAGACTGTGTGTGGGAGTGCAAACTCCATATGGTGTGTGTGTAAAGCAGTATGGAAAGCAGTATGGCAGTTCCTCAAAAGACTAAACATAGAGCTCCCCTACAACCCAGAAATTCTGCTCCTTGGCATTTACCCAATTGTCCAGAAACAAGGACATACTAAATCCAATAGCACAACAATGTTCATTGCAGCACTATTTACCATAGCAAAGATATGGAACCAACCCAGATGTCCCTCAGTTGATGAGTGGATCAACAAGTTGTGGTATTTATACACAATGGAATTCTATGCTGCTGTCAGAAAGAATGACATCACCCCATTTGTAAGAAACCTTGGGCTCTCCTAGCAGAGATTTACAATAGAACAAAACCTAGGTACATAAGGCCATATAGTATGACACTAAATGAAAGGACCTCCAGGATAAGGAAACAAAAGCCATGTAATGAGTGATTGTTGTCCTTAATGAAGTTTCTCTCACCTCTTTTGCTGTCCCTTGGTTATCTAATATTGTTACAGTATTTCACTTTGTTGTCTGATATAGTGTATATATGCTTATTTGGTTATTTGAAATAGAATAGGGAAGGGGGTAAAACAAGATGAGGGGTAGAGGTGGGGGGGAGGGAAATGGTGACCAAGACATGAGAAAAGGTGTCAATGTTTGTGAAGTAATGCACTTTCTATTTGGTGAATATAATATAACCCTTCTATTAATAACAATAAAATACACGAAAAAAAGTCATTTTGTAGTAGTGATGTGATTTTTGAGTGAGCAGGAGCTGCTCCCACAACCTGCTTGGAGTCTTCAGCTGACATTGTCTTTCCTCTCAATTTTTTCTGCAGCACCTACACCAGTCACTAAAAGCAAAAGTCATCTGTGGCTTCTGACAGATTTTGTGACTTTACACAAGGTTGAGTCACTTCCTGCATGTTCTCCAAACCAACATAAGCTACCCTCATTTTCCCTTGTTCTTCCGAGGGCAGGAAATTGTTCTGGTAAATGGAGTTCTTCCCCCATAGGCCCAGAAGGCCAGAGCCCCAGGCCTCCCTCTGATCCTTCCTTGGCTCTTTTGGTGTGCAGGCTCTCTGCACTGCTCCAGTGAGCCCAGGAAATGGAATTCCTTTTTCAAGCTGAAGCCTCCCCTTTACATCTTCTTGCATTACTTCATAGATAAACAGAGTTAATTCCTTCAGGGCTTCTATGCATTTAGCTCTTGCCTCTTAGGCTGTTTCCCACTTGAATACCCAAGGCAAATTCCCTAAGCTCATTCCAGTATAAAGCCTTATTTTCTCTTATAAAGAGATCTGTATTGAAATAGAATTTCTTTGAGAATCTTACACACACAGCATATTTAATTTTTTTCCCTTGTATTTTCTTTGATAATGTCTAATCCTCTCTAAGTTTTTCAAAGTGAACCTTTCTAACAGTGATTTGGGGGAAGAAACCTTGTGGCATTTTAGGGTAAAGGATGCATACACCAAGAAGAGGATGCCTTCTGTAAACAAACAAACAAACAAACAGAGTTTCTATCTCCTTCCTCTTTTGGGGAATCAAGCCACTTGGCACAGGAGCATCCTGAGGCTCCGTCAAGAAACAGCTTCTTCTGTGAGTCAGTTCATCAGGTCCTTGATTTCGGTCACATTTATCTTCCTGACTTAATCGGAAACTTTTTGAAAGTGGGGACTGATTCTTTCTTCGTGTTTTCTTTTCCCCCACCTTCTGAGCTAACTTCGCGATTGGCTTCTCCATCTTATCCCGCCTCTCATTTCAGACGCTTGTGGTTGGCATCAAGGTTGAAATAGCTGTTAACTCATGTGGTGTCAGCTCTATGTTTGTTTGTTAAAACCAAGGTCTGAAAATTAAAGCATTGCAAGAATGCAACAGATGCATATTTTAGAATATTTAGTGTAATTATTTAGGATGCTTTTGGCCACAAATATTAGAAAACTCAACTCAAAGTGATGCAAAACCATCTGTGGGACATTACCAGAACAATTTGCCTCTTTTTCTCTTGGATGTATTAGGTTTGAATTTAGGGCCTTACAATTGCTGGGCAGGCACTTTAATTGGAGCCATACTCTAACTCTTTTGTGTTCATTATCTTGGAGTTAGAGGCTTGCATTTTTGCCCTGGCTATTCTCAGACCATGATTTTCCTACCCGTAGCTTTCTGCATGGGTAGGCTAATGAGAGTTGGGAATATAAGTATGGGCCACCACCCTTGGCTTACTTTGTTGAGATGGCATATACTAACTTTCTGCCCAGGTTGGACTTGCATGGCAATTCTCCCAATGTCTGTCTCCTCAGTCATTTTCACCGTCATCATCTTCCTCCTCTCCCTCTTGGTCCTCCTTCTGTTGTTTTGTTGGTTCTGGGAATTCAACCCGGGGCCTTAGGCATGCTAAGAGGGTACCCAACCACTTGAGCCCCATCCCTCTGCTAAAATTGTTAATGGTTCACCTTTCACTTTCCCAGTGAGAAGTGCCAGAGCTCGATGATAAAGGTTGTGGGGACCTGTGTCACTGCTGGATGGTGAGGGCAACCAGTTATCATCAGCCTAATTCAGTTACCTAGTAGCTCAACACAGGTGGCACTGAGTTAAAATCAGGGTAGCAGTATGTCTGCATTCCTTCTGGGTGATCTCAGGAAGATCACTTCTTGTCTTTATTGATCTTTAAAAAACAGTTTCATGAGATACAATTCACATATTATACCTTAACTCAAAGTATATTACCCAATAGCTTTTCAGATGTTTACAGAGTTGTGTAGCCATAGCTGCAAACGGTTTTCCAGCATTTTCTTCACTCAGAAAAGAAATTCAGCCATCATTAGCAGTCAATCCCAATTCCTTCCAGCTTCTCACAATTTCCCATGGTCTCACTCTGTCAATTGCTTTGCACTGCTTCGATCTGTCAGTTCGAGACAGCTTTCCTTCTATTTTAACAGTAATTATGTATCATTTAGCCAATATGTCTCCATCCTTTCCCCTCCCTAGCCACTCGTGCCTCTAGAAATCACCATTCTACCTTGGCCTCTGTGAGATCAGCTTCTTTAGATTCCGCTTGAGTTCATGCGGTACTTGTTTTGTAGGTTCTGCCACATTGTCACAAGCAATCATGATTGCTTCATGTCCCTGCAATAATCTAGGGAAATGACATGCCAGCACCAGAAAACACAGAGCAACTCTTTCTGCCTACAGGAAGTTAGCTGTGAGCACCTAAAAACATTACCACGGAGGTGACTAGAAGTAAGCAGTGAGGTCTGGAGTGAAGTGTTCCCAGGCAAGTCTTCTTGGGGCTGTGGACAAGACCATGGCTTCATCAAACCATTCCATGGGAGAAAAACTGGTCAGAGGCATGAATATGCTATTCGTTTATTTGTCCAACCTATTTTTTCATGAAACTCATTTGCTTAATCAAGAACTGTTTATTGAGTACCTATTATGTGCTTCTGGTCAGTTCAGGCATTGTGGATAGATTGGTGAGCCAAATAAAAGAGATTTGTGGCCAGACATGGTGGTTCACGCCTGTAATCCTAGCTACCCAGGAGTCTGTGATCTGAGGACTGCAGTTCAAAGACATCTCGGGCACCGAAGAAAGTAAGACTCTTATCTCCAATTAATCACCTGAAACTGATAAGTGGGGCTGTGACACAAGGGGTAGGGTGATAGCCTTGAGCTGAAGAGCTCAGGGACAGTGCTCAGGCCAAGTTCTAGCCCCACAACCAACAAAACAAAAACAAAAACAAAATAAAACAACAACAAAAACCCACAGTGATTTGTGATAGAACTTATACCCATACGGGAGCAAACACAACCAATGAGTACATTACACGATGTGTTAGAAGGTGACAAGCGTCACAGTGTCACTTACCAGAAGCTGGAAGTTAGCTGGGTACAAGTGGTACAGTACTAGCCTTGAGTGAAACAGCTCAGGGACAGTGCCCAGGCCCTGGGCTAAAGCCAAGGAAGGAGGGAAGTGAGAGTGGGGGGAGCTAGGAGGAGATAAGGAGGTACCAAGTGCCAAGTAAAAGAAAAAGCAGAGCAGGTGCAAGTGTCTGGACGTGTAAGGAAAGGGCTTATGTGGGAGGGTTAGCGCTGACAAACTTAAATGAGGTATTTAGAGTAGGATTTACTGTGATATGATATTCCAGAAAAAAAATCTGGAGGTGAGGACCTAGCCAAGCAGACAGGAGAAATATGATTTGGATTATGTCTCCCTCATACCCCTGCTCACACCTAAACAAAGCCTTTCAAAAAGTTCCCACAGCTCCTACAGAGATGTCTATCCCTTAGACAGGATCGAGTATAAAGCAACATGTCCCTCCATTTAAACCGTGTTTCTCTCGTCTGTTTTCCCTTATATGGATGAAGCCACACGACCAACCTTCTGTTCTGTTCTTGGCTGCTTCTCACCCCTCGGGTCTCAGCTGAAATGACACCTCCTCAGAGGTGCCTTCCAGAGTGCTCTGTTTAACCAGGTCAGTTTATCACTGCTGATGATCTCCATAATGCTTCTAATAACAAACTGACATTTCCTGTCATATCTGTCTGTCTTCTTTCTTTAGATTATAAGTGCCATGAAAGGATCTTACACATGGGTAAGGGAACTTACCCTAAGAACTCAATACGTTTGTTAGGTGAACTAATGTTTGCACTGGTGTATGGGCTGTTGAAGTCTTGCTGGTTTCTATCAACTAACCCATAATCCTAACCCTAACCCTAACCCCTAACCCATTGGCCCCAAGGCTTGGAGTTTTCCCCAACATAATCCAGAATAATTGGACACCAGTAAACCCAATGGTCACTTACAGAATTTGTAATTACACTGCTGCAGGTGGGGACACCCGCTTTATTTCCTTTGTTTTAAAAACAGCTGTTTGTGAATTTTTTCTTCTTCTTTGTCTATTGTGGGGCTTGAACTCTGGCCCTGGGTACTGTCCCTGAGCTCTTCAGCTCAAGGCTACTGCTTTACCCCTTGAGCCACAGCAACACTTCTCATTTTTCTGGTGATGAATTGGAGATAAGAGTCTCATGGACTTTAGTGCCTAGGCTGGCTTTGAACAATGATCCTCAGATCTCCTGAGTAGCTAGGATTCCAGGCATGAGCCACGGCTCTTGGCTTAAAAAATAATGTATTTTTTTGTTTTATTTTTTAAATTAAAGAATTTATTAACATTGATTTTTGCATCATATTTCAAATGTCATGTTTAGCAAACAAGTATTCAAGAAGGGAATCGCTACATAAAATCACGGGCACTTAGAAGTAAGTCATACTCAAAGGAACATAGGCTCAATGGTTTCCCTCATTTGTCATAGTCAGTAGAAACCTTGGGCTCTTCTAGCAGAGATTTGCAATAGAGCAAAACCTAGAAACATAAGGCCATATAGTATGACACTAAATGAAAGGATCTCTAGGATATAGAAACAAAAGCCATATAATGAGTGATTGTTGTCCTTAATGTACTATGTTATCTCTCATTTCTTTTGCTGTCCCTTGGTTATCTCATATTTTTACAGTATTTCACTTTGTTATCTGATATATTTGGATATATGTGTATTTGGTTATTTGAAATTGGATAGGAAAGGGGGGAAAACAAGATGAGGATGGGGTGGGGGGGAGGGAAATGGGAACCAAGACATGAGAAAGGGTATCAATGTATGTGAAGTAATGCACCTTCTATCTGGCAAATGTAATGTAACCCTTCTATTAATTACAATAAAATATATTTTAAAAAATCACTGGCACTTAGATTTTTAAAACATAATTAAAATTAAGCTGAGGGTTTGTATGTCATAGGTGCATATTACTGTATGTAATAAAACATGTCTATAGAGTATATAGCTCATCATAGCTTTTTATGTCTATGTAGTTATGTTTATATCTCCAAGACTATGTCCATAACATTGGGTACCCAAATATTGAGTCATTGCTTTTGTACTGTTTGGATCTAATATCCACATATTAAGGATACCATGGGCCTTTTGTTCCTTTGGCCTTGACTTATCTCACTCAACATGATTTGCACATTTTTTTATCCATTCATCAGCAGTACTGCAATAGGGCATCTGGGTTATTTTCATCACTTGGCTATTGTGAATAGTGCAGAGATGAACATAGCTGAATAGGTGTCCTTATCATATCCTGGGTTATGATGCTCAGGGTAGATGCCCAGGAGTGGTATGGCGGGATTGTAGGGAAGTTCTATTTTTAGTTCTTTAAGAACCCTCCACGCTGCTTCCTAGAGTGACTGAACTTGCTTACATTCCCACCAGCAGTGCAGTAGGGTTCCTCTTTCTCCACAATACCGCCAGCATGTGTCATTGTCTGAGTTCAGAACCTTGGCCATTCTAATTGTGATATGGTGGTATCTTAGGGTTGTTTTAATTTGCATTTCTTTTATGACCATGGATGATGAGCATTTTCTCATATGCTTTTCTGCCATTTTAACCTCTTCTTTTAATAAGTCTGTCTTTACTTCCCTTGCCCATTTAATGATTGGTTTGTTGGGTTTGGGGGTGGGGGGATTAGTTTCTTGAGTTCCTTGTAGATACTGGATATCAAGCATTTGTCTGATGTATTATTGGTAAATTTCTTTTCCTATTTGGTTGGCTGTCTTTGTACTTTAGTAGCTATGCTTTTATCTGTGCAGAAACTTTTTATTTTTAGATAGTCCCATTTGTTGAGTGTCTCTGCAATCTGTTGTGACCCTGGGTCTCTGTTCAGGAAGTTTTTGCCTGTGCCTGTGAGTTCCAGTGTCTCTCCTACTCTATCATGTAACAGTTTCAAAGTTTCAAGTCTGATATTGAGGGCTTTCATCCATTTTGAGTTAATGCTTGTGCATGGCGAAAGGCTAGGGTCAATTTTTAGTTTTCTGCATGTGGCTGCCCAGTTTTGCCAGCACCAATAATGAATAGGCTGTGTTTGTCCCACTGTATATCTTTGGCTCCTTTGTCAAATACGAGTTAACTATAGGTATGTGGGTTTTTTTCTGGATCTTCTCTTTTTTTTTCAGCATTCCCATTTTTATTTTTTTTGAGAAACCTACATGCAGAGATCCACAGTAATTACATCAATCTACATTTCTACCAACAATATACAAGTTGCCGTTTCCTTTTCTTTCTTTTATATCTTTCTCTCTTTTTCCTTTTTCCATATATATTTTATTGTAATCAGTAGAAGGGTTACATTATATTCACCAGATAGAAGGTGCATTACTTCACAAACATTGATACCCTTTCTCATGTCTTGGTCCCCATTTCCCTCTCCCCACCCCACCCCTCATCTTGTTTTCTCCCCTTCCCTATCTGCTTTCAAATAACCAAATAAGCATATATATGGATCTTCTATTCTGTTCCAGAGATCTTCTGGTCTATTTTTATGCCAGTACCATGCAGTTTTTGTTATTATGGCTCTGTAGTAGAGTTTGAAGTCTGGTATTGCCCCTTTTGCCTAGAATTGTTTTGTCTATTCTCGGTCTTTTGTTGTTCCATATGAACCTTTCGATTGTATCTTCTATTCCAGTAAAGAATATCTTTGATGGGGATTGCATTGAATTTATATATCAATTTTGGCAGTATGGCCATTTTCACTACATTGGTTCTCCCTACCCATGAGCATGGGATCTTTCCATTTCCTGGTATCCTCTTTAACTTATTTCATTAGGCTTTTATAGATTTCATTAAATAATTCCTTTACATCTTTGGTTAAGTTAATTCCCAAATATTTTATTCTTTTGGGGGCTATTGCAAATGGACCAATTTTTTGATTTTACCTTCTGTTTGCATAGTGTTGGTGTACAGAAAGGCTACTGACTTTTGCAGGTTAATTTTGTTTCCTGCCACTTTGCTAAAATGGTTTCTTAGTTCTAGGAGTTTGGGAGTGGAGTTTATTGGGTCATTCTGGTATAGGATCATGTCATCTGCGCACAGGGACAGTTTAATTTCTCCTTTCCCTATGTGGATCCCTTTGATGTCTTTCTCTTGCCTTATTGCTTTATTTTTTAAAATGACTTTTGCTATTCATTTCAACATTTTACAGACAAAACAATAAAAATGCTTAACAAACTCTATTGTTCTGGATCTTCAAAACGAAGAGACAGTTTTACATACATAGATATAGTAAACATAAATATGTACAGGATATGTAACATCTTGAATCTCATTTAGATGGTTTTTCATATATACTTAACATGTATCAATATTATTTCATGGCTACATACCAGTGTATAGGAGCAGTGATATACCAAAATGTACTTATCCAGTTCCCAGTTGTTGGGATTTTTATTTGGCAGTACTGGAGTTTGAATGTAGAGCCTTGTACACAGGTGCTCTACCACTTGAGTGATGCCTTCATCCCTTTTTGCTTTTATTATTATTATTATTATTATTATTATTATTATTATTGAAGAGGATACCTTGTTTAGCCTAGGCTGGCATGGAGAATGATCCTTTATTCATATTCTCACATAGTTGGAAGGACAGGCTGATGACACAGTCCCAGTTTTTCATTGATCAGGATGCGGCAGGTCTCATGAACTTTTGGTTCTTGCTAAACTCAAACTGCAACCCTCCTGATCACTAGCTCCCAAGGAGCTAGGACTACAGGCCTGGGAGCCCACAGTTAGACTTCTAAAAAAATCTCATAGGATGAAACTATTTCTTTGAAATATTTTTCTGAGCATACATTAATCAAAGCATTATGAGAAAGGATAGGTCAGTTACAGAGCTCTTGTATTCTGACTAGCTCTTTAAGAAGGCTACTTATATACAATGCAACTGTCATGCTGATGCGGGCAACTTAAGAAATGTTTGCTAATATGAGAGTATTAACTAGGTCAGAGTTGTTGCAATTTACATTAGGAAATCTGAGCCGGGTTTTAAACATTCCCTTTTATTTATATCTTCACACTTGTACTCTATCCAAGTTGACCTAGTAAAAAGCAGAAAGCCTTGCATATTTACATACACTTGAAGAGATTAGCATTTTATTCATAGGAAATGCAAATTATTCATTCCATTTCTTCTTTGTTCTTTCTCCTGCTTAAGGTACATTTTCCACTTGTCCTTTAGTGGATCTCATCTATCTTCTCAATCATGTTCTTTTCAATTGCCATAATGTTTCCACTTTTGGAATTAGAAGTGCAATCTTTTTATTTTAACATTTAAAATTGACATCTTAAACCCATCCGAAATGAGTTGTGCCATTATATGTAATGTGTACCTATTTTAGTTTTTCTATACTGATTTCCAGTTAGTCTTTTTGTCAACAAATATGCAACATTTATTTCTTTGCAGTTGGTTTCTTAGTCTTTGTTAAACTTCCCATTTGCACAATAGAGTATTTAGAAACTGGTTAATAAGCAAACAGTGCTTTCATTAGAATTTTTTTTTACATTTCTCTAAAACTTTATTTCAGAGTTATTAATCTCACTGTGAAGAAGGTGGGTGTTTTATGTTTGGTGCCAAGATTACCAGGCTTGCCCATTGCCTGCAATGGACTTTGAGAAAACCCATTTCTTGGCATCCAATTGTTAAATTACTCTTTTCAAAACACAGAGCTTCCGATACTTGCAAATTGTTACCTGCACCATTTCCCCACCATTTTTTAAATCAGAGCTTGCATTATTAATCTACATCAGTGGATGTTAAAATGAGGTCATTTTAACAAGCTACAACTGTACAAATCAAAATACTACAGTTAATATTAGACAAGCGTATCTTACAAACACTACATACATATTACCTTGCAACCTGAAAGATTACATTTTCATTACAGATTTTTACTCGTCTACTTTTCCTTCTGGTTCCAGTACTGGGACTTGAAAGCCTCATGCTCTTGCTTGACTTTTTCACCACTCAAAGGTGGCACTCTATTACTTAAGCCATACCTCCACTTCCTCATTAGAGGCTTTTAAATAATGGTAAAGTAACTGCATTGTTAGAAATGCTTCTTTAGTATGTTACCCTAAATAGTAAATTATTTCCCAAGCCTTTAAAATGATAATTTTTAATAGAAAAAGACAAAATTTGAATATAGTAGAAAAGGTTACATAGCAAGTCCTGTCTGCGATCTGTTCTGTGTAGTGTGCATGCAAGTAGTTTTAAAAATATATTTATTGTTATTATAAAGATGCTGTACAGAGGGATTTCAGTTGCATAAGTCAGTTGAAGAGTACATTTCATTTGAACAGTGTCACCTCTGCCCTTGCTCTCTCCCAGGTTTTCCCTCCCAGCCCCACTGCAAATTGTACAGTTCATTTTCAACATAGTGTCTAATGACTACAGATTGGCTAAACAATCACAGGGCATTTTAGTGACAGTTTGCACAGTTTATGAAGGGACTTCTTATTGTTCCCTACTTCTTGAAGGGTATTTTGAAAACTGCGTAGTGTGTCTTTACTGAGTTCCCATTTTGTACTCAGCCCCCTCAGGCATTTCCTCTTCAGGCCCCAAATCTTTATTCCTGCAGGTCTCTGTCTTCTGGCTGCACCTTTTTTATGAACAAAGGGTGTTCTAGGTTACTCAGGTTATAGCTGGGTTTTGTTGTTGTTGTTTTGTTTTGTGAATATGGCACTAGGGATTGAATTTAGGGCCTTCTAATTGCAAGGCAGTTGTTTTACCACACAAACCATGTCTTCAGCCCCTTCTGAGTTGGTTGCTTTCAAGGAAGGCTTTTTGCCTTACGCTTGGACATGTCTGGACTTCGATCCTCCTACTTGTGCGTTCCTGCATTGCTGAGAATGACAGATGAAGGCCACCACATCCAGCCATTGTTGAGTCCCACAAAATTCTTTTTGCCTGCCTGGGTCAACCTCCAACTACCATTCCTGGAACTCTACCTCCCAAGCAGCTAGGACTGCAGGTTTGAGCCACTGAGCCTGGGTGGGTAGAGCTGTCTTTAAGAGATGTCATTAACAGTGACTGGAATGAGGCAGAAGAGTTTTTTTCTGTCTTACACAGTGTGAGCTGGTGGATGGGCTGAGGGTAGCCTGCTCTGGTTCATTAGGCCATTCGGGGCTGATGTGACTTGTGTTTTGTTGTTTTAACAACCTTTTGGCTTTTTTTTTTTTTTTTTGATGTCCACATGGTCTAAGTCTACTAGCACCTGCATTTCAGCCCATGAGAAGAAGAGCTAACATAGGCAAGGAGAACAAGAGGCTTCCTGAAGTTGCTGACATTCCATTTTATTCTATGGTCCTCATTAGGAGAAAGATGGGTTGGAAAACACCCTCAGTAGTGACCACATGTTCAGTGAAAACCCATATGAGAGGCTAGGGATATAGCCCAGTGGCAGAGAGCTTGCCTAATGTGTATGAGGTTATGGGCCTTATCCTCAGCACCATGTAAAATGAAACAAGTAAAATAAGATGATAAAAATTAAAAACTTATGTGAGATGGCATATGGAGAATATATTCTATGAAAAAAGAGACAGAGTAAATGATGTGTAGTTCTCCATATATATGCATAAACATACACACACACACACACACACACACACACACACACACACACACACACACACCAGGGCCTCACTATTTGCATGAGCTGGCATGGAACTTACTATGTATACCAGACTGGCCTCGAACTCCTGGTTCTTCTTCTTCTGCCTCTGTGTACTGGTATTATAGATATGTATCATAACCTGCTTGCTTTCTATAGTTCCAGATGCTGCTTGATTTTTTTATGTGTCATGATTTATTTCGAAAGAATATTTTAGCACCTTTTTTTTCACTGTTTTTATTTATTTATTTATTTTTGCATCATGGAGTTTGTACTTAGGGTCTGGGAGCTGTATCTGAGCTGTTTTGTTCACTATTCTACCACTTTGAGCCACAATGCTGCTTCGGATTTTCTGGTGGTTAATTGGAGATAAGAGTCTCATGGGGACTTTCTGCTGAGGCTAGCTTCAAATAGTGTGATTCTCAGATCTCAGTCTCCTGAGTAGCTGGGACTATAGGCACGGGCCACTGGCACCTGGCTTACGATACTATATCTTAACACAAAATAGTTTTCTTCTGTGTACCTTAAATGACTTTTAATCCTGGAAATTTATGTCCTTCACTTATTAAAGTTGTTCCTGAGTTATTTCTTCACTGTCTCTTGAATTTCCTCTTTTATTTTCTCTCTATAATTTGTATTATTTGGATTTTTGGACTTCCTAATCCAGGCCTGAAATTTTCTTTCATTTTCATTTAAAATTTTAATTTCCATTTCCTTCCGGCTTTTCTTTTTCTCTTATTCCCTAATTCCCAAATGTTTATGTTTTACATTTTTGTCATCATTTTTAGATTTTCCTAGAAATTATATGTTCATTGAAAAATGTGAAAGCAAAGCATATGTTTTCTAAAAAGAGTTTCTTTACCCTTGCACAATCTCTGTTTTCTCCCACTTTCTTTTTGTTTGCTTGTTTGGATTCCTTTCTTTCTGTGATATAAAGGCTTTCGTCAAGCCAGGTGCGATGGCTCTCACCTGTAATCCTACCTACTCAGGAGGCTGAGATTTGAGGATCGTGGTTCAAAGCCAGCCCCAGCACTAAAGACTGTGAGACTCTTATCTCCAATTAACCACTAGAAAACCAGAAGTGGTGCTGTAGCTCAGTGGTAGGGTGATAGCCTTGAGCTGAAGAGCTCAAGGACAATGCCCAGGCCTAGCGGTAGAATGCTGAAGCTAACAAGTCATAGCTGGCCTGTCACTAACACATAACACATGTGAGAAATAAACTTTGGTGTTTGCCACTAAGATCTACAGCGTAATTCAGTTGAACGCAGGGCATCTAGTGCCTTTTCTGCTAGAATACGTTTTTTGGAAGTCATTTGTTTTGAGGCATAATTTATAGACAACAAATTGCATGCCTTTAAGATGTATGCTCATTGAATCTGAATGGATGTACATCCGTGAAGGCAATTCTACTGTCAAGATATGGAACATTCCCAGCATTCCAAGCATTCCTCATGTCTCTCTATAATATATTCTCTATACTTCGTTGCAGGCCAGCGCTGATGGCTTTTGCCATTGTAAACTAGTTTGTGTCACACAGTACGTGCTTTGGGGTTACTCTTCTTTCAGCCTAATGATTTTTGGATCCCCCCAAGCTGTTAGGCATATTAGTACCTCTTAGCTGTTTTCCTTGCTGAGTATTATTCTGCTGTAGTTGTACAGCTCTAACGTTTTTGAATAAACATTCATATTACTAAGTTTTTGGAGTATTTGATTTTCTGTACAGATACTTGGGATATTGGTGTTACCATACTGTTTTATGCGTTGCAAAATGACAGCAGCAACTAAAAATCTTAAAAGGGTGAGATAAAATAAATACAACTTATTTTTATCTTGCAAATCAGTGCATGGTTCAGGTGAATGGGTGTACACATCTGGGGGCCATTATTATGCTATGACACTTGGATGGACAATTCCATGTGGATATATCCTAGTGATGCCCCCAGAGTTACATACTATCTTCTCCCTAAATTCAGTTCCTCCTTATTTTCCTGTATGGGAAATCCATCTTTTCATTCAATTAAGCCAGGTTAGAGTTACCTCTATTCATCCTTTTCTCACCTTTTATGAACAGTTACCAATCCAACATTGCCTCTTGGGTTCATATGCAAGTTGCTCACGACCTCTTTGTGCTCAGTCTGTTCTTATTTACTATTTCTTGAGTACACTATGAAAAACTGTATTTTCTAGGAAATCACCTATTTCCTTTAGGTTTCAAATGTATCACATACTTCTAGTGTAATATTCTGTTATATTCCTTTAGGCCTTCCTGGAACTTGTTATTCCCTTTTCACATTCACATTATTGTTAGGATCCGTGATCAAAGGAATGAGTCTGACACAAAAGCGGAATTTGGAAGTTAAGTTAAACAGAGTTTTATTCCGCGCCTAGCATCGAGAATCATACTGACCGGTCAGGGCCGCCTCTAAGATGTGAGTGAGACAGCGACCCCGCCTGATCTTACAGGCTACTTTTATAGGCCCCAGCCATGTGGTTGGGCTGGCCATATACAGGTGGCCAATGGAATTCAGCATGGTTGATTGATGGCTGGGGCAACCACTGACACCTTTGCTGTTTGAACTGACCTATCATCTCGGTGGGCTTCTGGTGCACTGCTCTGATGACAAAGGAAGGGGAGGGAATTCCCTGGCAGGCCAAGGGGGTGGGGTGGGGAGGAATTCTGGTAACTCCACCTGGCTTAACTGCTCTTGTAATCTGAGCTGTTATCAGGGATTCTGCAGCCCCCCCCCCCCCCCCCCCCCCCCCCCCCCCCCCCGACTCAGGTCAAGTCCTCCTTTGTCATAAAGATGGGAAATGCCTAGAGTGGATGGATTTGGGGGAAGTCAAGAAAGGGGTCCCTTCAATTATTGCTTCTCTCTTTCTTTTTTTTAAAATTTCTTCTTTAATCAAACTTGGGAGTTGTTTATCCATTCCATTAGTCTTTTCAAAGTACCTGCTTTTAAATTTGTGTGGTTTAGTTCTATAGTTTTGCTAATTTCATCTTAAATCTCCCCAAGGTATAGTTTAGACCACTTTCTCTTTTTGCCACATGCTCAGTGACTCCCCATGGCCTGGTGATTGAAGGATACACACACACACACACACACACACACACACACACACACACACACTTCTGTCACCCTAGGAGATATGGATTAAATTCTTTCTCCACCATCTGAGGAGAGCTACAGTTGTGTGGAGAAGAAAACCTTGTTGCAAACTGGCCCATAATCTGTTTAGCTTTGTTATACAACACCTTTTATGTTTAACATCAGGGGAAGATCCCTGACCTCTGGCAAGTTTGTGAAATAGACCTTGCTTTCCTGAGAGTTGAGGATATAAATAATATTTATATATAAGGTCTGTAATACCATGGGATCAGTTTCATGAGCTGTAATTAAATAGGTCTCTTGTCATAAATTCTTTAACTTTTGATGGCATGCAACAGCTGCTAACTTTAGTTTTCAGTGGTGTTTCCCGGGGACAAGGAAAGGAAACGAGAGTCATAAATGTGGTGTAGCCTCTGAAGACTTGTGTGAGTATGTTGATTTTGTGTATATCCCTACCCATTAAGTGAAGGACATCTGTTCCTCTGTCTATAGCCATTGGTACTGTTGGTGGAGGAAGGCTGATCCAATGGATTCTCTCAGCCCTGGTTTATTTACTGCGTGGTTGAGAGACATCCATTTTGGTGGATTTAGCTAAATTGGCTCTCTGTATGTGTGTGTGTGTGTGTGTGTGTGTGTGTGTGTGTGTGTGTGTGTGTGTGCTTGTGCATGCATGTGCCAATCCGAGGGCTTGAACTCAGGGCCAGGGTGCTGATCTTCGGGACCTATGCTCAAAGTTAGTGCTCTTCCACTTGAGCTACAGCTTCACTTCTGGCATTTTGGTAGTCAACTGGAGATTAGAGTTTCAGGGACTTTCCTGCACAGCCTGGCTTTGAGCTATGATCATCAGATCTAAGCCTCCTGAGTAGCTAGGGTTATAGGCACAAGCCACCACCTCAGGCTAGAAACTCATTTTAATCACTTGCAGGCTGGTGTTTATAATACCTACTTCAAAAGATTGCTCTGAGAATTAAATGAGGTTTAGTATTAAAGTGGTAAGCAAAGAGTGGTTATTCTAAGGGTAATTGTCACCTCTTATAATTACTTGTTGAGAGTGAGACAATAATGCCCAGATTTCATTTTCTTTACCTCCTTTACCTTCTCAATGATCCTGTTTGCCTCCTATTACTTACCATGGTTCCGGTCTTTGGCCTTGCAAAGAGCTAGTCAATCAGTCCTGAGCGAGTGGTAGCAGACAGAGAGTGAACATATACCCTTTTTTTTTTTTGTCAGTGGGGATAATTTTATTTTTGAGATCCATCCCGAAGATCAGTGGACTGTGTCCCTTCTTGCCAGGACTCTTGGCACCTGCCTTGCAGAGGGAGCACATGTTTATGGGGAGGAGGACCTTCCTGTCATCAGACTCTTCAATCTACCAGCCCAGGACATTTCCCATTGCGAAACTGACTTCATTCTCAGGCAACCTGGAAGGGACAGCTGGCTTTCCTTTCCAATGGAGGGAAGTGAGAAAACCAAACCATGAAGATCGTTTCTTTCACATTGAGTTTGAATTACTTTGAGGAGGAACCACATGAGCTCTGAGAAGTTTGTGAAGGAGAAAGTAATCACAGATGTGAGGCAGGCAGAAATGGTGGCTGTCCAGGCTCTTCAGAGTGTGTCAGCTATGGATAACTGGGGGAAGGTTGAAGCTTGCAAATGGTGGTAGCTGCAGACTACCAGCAGATGAACGGAATGAATGACGTGGGAAAGATTTTCTGAGCAATTTATATTTTTCTCCCTCTTTTCCTTCAGTGAATCCAGAGAGCTGGATAACCAGAGGGGTAAACAGGAAAACTTTGCCACCTCAACTTCAACGAAGCTTTTATATGGGAAGATGCTTTGGCTGGAAAGATGTTTACTTGCCGTGAATTTGAATAGTCTCATTGCAAGTTCGTTATTATGAAGCAGCTGTGAAACCTTCTTTCTTAGCAGCAGGGACTAGGCAAGATGCTTTTTATTTAAACTTTTTTTAAAAAAATTCAGAAGTTAAATTAGTCCCATCTTTTGCATTGTTGCCTATATGTTTATGTTGAAGCTTCACACATTTTCTCATAATATACCCAGATGGGTAAAAAGTGATGTTTTTGTTTATGTGAAACCCCATCTGTATATTGGTAGTGTGAAAAAAATAGTTTAGCACTAGATTTTTGCTCACTGGCATATTTAGTCTGATGCAATAAGTTAAATGGTTGTTAGTTAAATGCCTAAGCAGATACTTTGGATGAAGTGGGCTCTGATTCATACTTGGCCCTGTTCCTCTCTCATTAGGATCTAAAATGTATTACTATATAATTTCAGAGACTGGAAGTCCAAAGTGAAGGCACCAGTAGAGCTATCCTCTGTGTAAGATCTGCAGGGCAAGTTTCCCATTTTTCCTGGCTTCTAGTGGTTTGTTGGTTATCTCTAGCATTCCTTGGCTTGCCCCATTCTTCAGTCTTCTCAACACTTTCTCCCTGTGTCTCATAATTTTCCTCCAGTAAATATTGATGTATGTAAATTACTCATTATATACATAAAAGCAGTCAAATTGGATTAAGAATTCAAAGATCATCTTGACAATATTTGCAAAGAACTAATTTCTAAATAACGTCGCATCCAAGGTAGTATGGGTTAGGACTTAGTCTTTCTTTGGGAACAATTCTATTCATAGCATGTTTGGTTTGTCTTGGTGGTGGTGGGGCCTATGGTGGTGATATTATTATAGATAAAATTGCTATAGACATCTACTGAAATAGAATGCTACAATTTAAAAGTAGTAAAGGCAGGTTAGAAATAACCCTCTTTAACTTAAATGTTTGATTTTCTGGTTTTTTGGTTATCTTATTTTAATGTTAATGAATGAAGCCCAGCACCTAAATGTTTGATTCTTATTTCTTCATTACTCATGCATTTCCAATGGATACTATAATCAGAAGTGAAAGAGATGTTTTAGAGCTTAGACTCAGTTCATTTATAAATGTAAATAATAGATTCAGAATAATGAAATAACCAGAAGATAGTAAGGTCTCCTGGGAAAAATTAAGGTTTAAGAATTGGAATGTTTTATCTAAAAACAATCTTTTTCTAGATTTTTCTCTAATGATCATGTTACTTCATCATGTATGGGAGAGTTTTTCTACCTATTTTTTCATGGACAATAATTAGCAATCATATTATCAGTCAATCATATTATTAGTCAAAACTTTAGCATTGCCAAATTCTGTTTTTGAAAGAGTTGTTAGAGAAAAAAGACCCTTACAATGTGGGACAGTAAGTTCTTAAATCCCCAACCACTACTCTTCTCAATAGCACACTCATCCAGATCTCATTTATTAAGTGTCTGCCTGAGGGCTCAAATTGATTTTATTTTTTATTGTTTGGGTAATGTATAGAGGGGTTACAGTTACATTCCTCATACATTGATACCTCTTCTCATGTTTTTGTTCCCATTTCCCTCCCAATCATCTTGATTTCTCCCTTCCCTTTCCTATTTCTTTTTTTTTTTTTTTTTTTTGCCAGTCCTGGGCTTGAGCTCAGGGCCTGAGCACTGTCCTTGGACTTTCTCAAGGCTAGAGCTCTACCACTTGAGCCTCAGCACCACTTCTGGCTTATTTTTCTATATATGTGGTACCAAGGAATCGAACCCGGGTCTTCATGCATGCTAGGCAAGCACTTTAACCACTAGGCCAAACTCCTGGCCCCTCCCTTTCCTATTTCAAATAAACAAATAAATGAATATATAATCTACAGGTAACAAAGTAACAATACAGTAACAATATGAGACTAACCAAAAGGCAACAAAGAGAAGAGAAATAAATACTACATTAAGAATAACAATCACACAAGATAAAGCTCTTGTTTCCTTATCCTAGAGATTTTTTCATTTAGACTCATCCTATATAACCTTATGTACCTAGGTTTGGAGCTATTGTAATCCTCTGCTAGGGGAGTCCTAGATGTATACTAAGTATTACAAATGAGGGAAACCATTGAGCCTATGTTCCTTTGGATTTGGCTTACTTCACTTAATAAGATTTTTTCCAAGTCTTTCCATTTCCTTACAAATAGGGCTATGCCATTCTTTCTGATAGCAGCATAGAATTCCATTGTGTATAAGTACCACATCTTCTTGATCCAATCATCTACTGAGGGGCATCTGGGTTGTTTCCATATCATAGCTATGGTAAATAGTGTTGCAATGAACATGGTTGTGCTAGTGGCTTTAGCATGTCCTGGTTTCTGGATGATTGGGTAAATGCCAAGTAGTGGAATTGCTGGGTCATAGGGGAGCTTTATGTTTAGTCTTTTGAGGAACTGCCATACTGCTTTCCATAGTGGTTGAACAAGTTTGCACTCCCATCAACAGTGTAGTAGTGATTCCTACTGGCCACATCCCCTCCAGCATCTGTTATTAGATTTTTTTGATCCTGGCCATTCTAACTGGAGTGAGGTGGAATCTTAGAGTTGCTTTGATTTGCATTTCTTTTATGACTAGAGATGTCGGGCATTTCTTCATGTGTCCATAGGCCATTCTTATTTCTTCCTCAGAGAAGACTCTCTTCAAGTCTTTGGCCCATCTTTTAATGGGATGGTTGTTTCTTTGGAGATTAGTTTTGGAGTGATTCAATTTTTTGAGCTGTTGATATATTTTAGGTATGAGGACTTTGTAGGCTTTCTATTTAACTTGCTGGTTATGTTCTTTGCCATACAGAAGCTCTGCAGTTTAATGTAGTCCCATTTGTCCAAATTCTCTTTAATTTGTTGTGTTTCTGGGTCTTTATTAAGAAAGTTTCTACCTGTGCCAAGGAGACCTAGTGTATCTCCTATTCCTTCTTGTAAAGTTTTTAGGGTATCTGCTTTTGCCACAAGGTCTTTGATCCATTTGGAATTAATCCTGGTGCAGGGTGACATAGAAGGATCTAATTTTAGTTTTCTGTCAGCACCACTTGTTGAAGAGGCTGTCTTTCTTCCATTCTATTTTTTTTTGGCTTCCTTATCACAGATTAGGTGGGCCATAGGTCTGTGGGTTGATTTCTGGGTCTTCAGTTCTATTCCATTGGTCCTCAGATGTGTTGTTGTGCTAGTACCAAGCTGTTTTGGTTACTGTTGCTCTGGAATAGAGTCTAAAGTTTGGTATTGATATTCTTCCTGTGCTGTTCTTTCTGCTAAGAATTGGTTTTGCTGTATGGGGTCTTTTATTATTCCATATGAAATTTTGGATTGTTTCTTCTATTTCCTTAAAGAATGATATTGGGATATTGATGGCTATTGCATTGAATTTGTAGATAGCCCTTGGCAGGATTGCCATTTTCACAATATTAATTCTTCCAGTCCAGGAGCATGGGAGGTTTTCCACTTCCTCAGTTCTGCTTTAAATTGCTTTTTCAGGTTTTTAGAGTTTCCATCATAAAGGTCCTTTACATTCTTAGTTAATTCAGGTCCTTTACATTCTTAGTTAATTGCTAAGTACTTTATTTTCTTTGATGCTATTGCAAAAGGAGTTGCTTTCCTGATTTCTGCCTTGCTCTTTTAGTTGTTGTCATACAGGAATGCTGTTGATTTTTGAAGGTTAATTTTATACCCTACTACCTTGTCAAAATTTCAAATCAGCTAAACTTGGGAGTGGAATCTATAGGGTTCTTTAAATACAGAGTCATGTCATCTGCAAAGAGTCAGGGCTCAAATTTTGACATGTGTGTTTGTATCATGAGCTTACAACTGATAACCTCAGACATTTTTAGCTTTCTCTTGATTTACCTTCATGCATAACTAGAATTCAGGTAAATGCTTGATCCTCTGGAGGATGGATTTCCTGACAAAGCTTAGTCCTAAATTCTCTGAGAGAGGCAGCTTCAAGATGTGCATTATGGCTCCACCATATTTCCATTGGTAAACTCTTTTTCTCTAGTAGTTTGGATTCCATGGTTAATGAAAGGAGGTTAACCTTGTGCTTTTCCCATATGCCAGATATTGTGGTGTGTTTTTACAGACTGTTCATTTAATACCTCCCTGGAAGCACATTGTAATTGAGAACATGGGGCTCAGAGAAATTAAAAATAGTGTCTAAGGATCCTCAAAGAATGAGTGTCAAAGACATGATTTAATCTAAACCTTACACTCAAGACTCTTGCTCTATCTAATTCACTGTGATCCTTCAATAATAATAATAATAATAAATAGGCTTGTCTGTGATGGATCTTCCTAAAACAGGCTTGAATATTTTGAGGGTACTGGTTTGGGGCTCAGTAATCATTAGGTAATCAAGGTAGGTCTAGATCAATGGGATTCAACTGGGCTGACTTTGATCCTAGGGAATATTCTGCAAAATATGAAGCTGTTTTTGGTTATCAGAACTGGGGAGGACTGCAGGTATGGCTCAAGTGGTAGAACATCAGCCATGAATGAAAAACTTAGACAGTGCTGAAATTCCAAACCTTGCTCTGGGAGTCTGGTTTCTCAACTTGACTTTTCCAAAGAGTTGGGAATTTGAGTTTGTTATTTTGCTTCACCCTGCCTCAATATTTTTAACTGTAAGATGTGTTTTTAGAGTTCCATGTAATCTATGATTCTAGGATATGCTAAAAGGAACCACTGAAAATATTCATACCTGAAG
The DNA here is from genome assembly GCF_031878675.1 of Megascapheus bottae. Classification (NCBI taxonomy): domain Eukaryota; kingdom Metazoa; phylum Chordata; class Mammalia; order Rodentia; family Geomyidae; genus Megascapheus; species Megascapheus bottae. The sequence continues at coordinate 7,645,328 of NC_143520.1, read as the reverse complement.
GAAATAAAACACCCAAGATGATTCTCTTTATTAGATCTAGGTAAGCATTAGTGTGCTTCAGAATTGGCATCAATGTTCTATTCACAATTAAATGAATTACTAAGACTGCTTCATTTTTCCCCCCAACAAGTGAGTCATTTTTATTCTTTTAGCAATCTTTTTCAGGGTTAATACCTCCACTGAAGGTGAAGAAATGTACAAAGCTCCACTTCAAATATTGGTGATGTTGGGAGCATGGTCACTCAGTGACTATGAGTTACTTTACAGTAACTCAATTGATTCTTGATTTTTACATTCTAGTTTAATAAGTAGTTTCCAGTGCAGAAGTTAACTGAAGTCAGTCACATGTTTTCTAGTGGTAGTGAAATACCCGCCTCTAACTTCTTCCAGGCATACTATGGGATGAATTGTGTTTAAACACAGACGAAACCAAGAGGCATTCTCTTGAGGCCAAATGCACTTTATTCTTAGACAATCAACGTGCATTTTTTTCTTAAAAAATGCAATGTCTACATTCCAAATAAATCACAATCATGTGGAATAAAGAATTCAAGATGTCATCAGTCCCATTTGTCTTCAGTCTTGGTATGTGCATAACAAAAAAACCAGCCAATTATGGTAACAGGTGATAGGGCTAAAGTAATTGTCCAATTTGTTACCATTTTTCTATTTCTAAGCCATCTTTAAAGAAAACCATAAATGGGGTCGTTCACACCACCCTTATGGTAATCCAGGGGAGCAACCATGTCATCTGGATTCATGTTTTCACTAATGTAAATCTGATTGAAATTAGCAAAGATGCACTTGATTTGCACTGTAAACTGCCATAAAAAGCTTGTGCTCTTTCAGTTTTCTATTCTTCAGTTTTCTTTTTAGTGATTTCATGTAATGTTTAATGTACTTTTTGTAGGCTTCCTTTGTGAAACTTCTGCATGCCATGGTTCATGACAATACCCACACCAGTGACTATCGTGCTTTTGGCACCTTTGCTAGGATCTCATCTTTTGCTCAAGGTACACTTGGGAGAGCTTCTCCTGGGAAGTTGCTTCCTGATCTACTTGTGGCATGTTCAAATATGCTATGATCTCCTGAGAGCAATTTCTCAGTCGCTGTTATCTTTACATTATACCACTTAGAGGGCCTGGATTTTGTCTTAGAATGTATTAAGGATTCTTATTCTATTTTTAAAAATCGAGTTAGATTTCAACAAAAGTGAGGTTACAACATTAGGTTATTTCAACTATTTAGTTCAAATCTTTCTAGGTTTGAGACAAGAGCCTGGAAAGGGAAGCAGAAGACAGAATCCTGTTTGTGTACATACAAAACCCTCAGTCAGTTTAGATAATTATGAAAACCCTGTGGGTCATGGACATGTATTTTAAAATATTATTATTATTATTTCCATAACAACTTCATTGGCCCCAATACTAATCCTAACTAAAAAAATGTCTAGAATAGAATGTTTAGAATAGACGACAAATTATTTAGTGTTCTCCTAAGAACACTAAATAGGAAATACTATGTAATATTTTCCCATGCCCCAGCAAGAGGACACATAATAGAATTTGTGAAAAGAAAATTTGCTTTCTGTATGACTGCAACTAGCCAAATGAAATCACATGTCTGCCAGTCAACTAAAAAATCAGGTTATGTCAGGAAAAAAAAACTTACAATTATCATGGATTTATTTTTTCCTTTCTTTTTATGTTTTTTTATGGGAGGGATATTTGCTTAAGATTGGAACATATACAGTGCAGGTTTACTAACAGGCTTAGCAATGTATTATTGGGGTATATGTGGTGCCATAATCCATTTTGTCTGGTGGGGCTAAGGTAAAGTCGTTGCCAAGTGATCACTATTTAATGATTGCTGCCACAGTAGCTAGTGTTCTGCACCCATATACCAGGCTGGCAGAGGTCTCCATCAGGGAAATCATCTGTGGTAGGTTTTCTTGTTACTAATCTAAGTAAGGCATGCGTAGCAATGTTCCAGTGAGACTGATGTTTCAGCAGAAAGATTCCCTTATTAACAAAGAGCAGTCAAGTGTCCTCTGTACTGTGGGGTAAAAGAGAAGAGAAAGTCTGTTATCCATAATGTACACTGGCTTTGCAGACAACCAATCCCCAACCCTCACTCTACAATAACATGAGCCTGGACAAAATTTTTCCAAGGTTTTCGGGGCCTTACACTGTCATTTAGCTTTCTTGCTTATGGATGATACCTACCACTTTGAGTCAGCTTTGAGTCCAACTTCTTGCTATTTATTTTGGAGATTTTGTCTCTTGGACTTTTCTGTTTAGATTGTCCTTTAAATGAGATTCTTTGGCTATCAGTCTCCCAAATAGCTGGGATTATAAGCATGAGCCAGCCAGGAAGCACCAAGTTTGATCCTTTGTTTCAGTTTTCTTATCTGTTAGATAGAAGTATTAGCATCTCTACCGAGATGCTAATTTAAAAATGATTTAAATGAAGGAGATCTTCAATTTTTTAAATCTGAAATAGTTGCTTAGTAAATATAGTATTCTTTCTACCCTCATTTATCTTTCACCTCCTGTATGACCTATGATGCAGTGGGAGAGAAAGAGGCCTTCATTGTAGGGTACCATTCAGGGATATGCAACTAGTGTCATCTGACCTAGACAACCAGCACCCTAAAAAAGGAGAGGCCACTCCAACTAGGCAAGTCAGAGAGATCAGTGACTGATCTCAAAAGTTCTTGCTTATTAGTAAACTTGCATCCATCCCAGATTTGGATTAGATAAAGTCCACTGGTTCCTCTGGATCAATTAGAATTGTAGCAAAGCCCCTTGCCCTGCTGCTGGTGTGTGTGTGTGTGTGTGTGTGTGTGTGTGTGTGCGTTTGTGTGTTGTTTGTAGACTCCAGATGTAAATGATCTTTCATTATATATTGTAATACCTTAAAAATGATCTTGGAATGAATGAATGAATGAATGAAATGGGTGGGCACTAGAGCTGTGCTGAGAACTACATATGTTAGAAATATGTCAGGGAAGTACATCCTGGTGTGGGGACATATCTCTTTCCCCACTGAAGGTAAAATCATGTCTGTCATATTGTGTTATTTGTTTGTGAAAGGTCTAAATGGCCATTGTAATGATAGATTATTTTCCTTTGATCTCAGACCCAATAGAGGAACAGGTCAGAGTGCATTTCACTAAGACTCTGACAGAGTTTTTCTTCCAGGGAGGAGGCAGAGCAGCCCTAAAGACTCATTTTACTGATTCAGCGCCTAAGGTAGCCAGGAATACGTGTTCCATTGTGCCTAGGCCAGTGTATTGGGCAGAATAGTCAGAAATGAGAGCTGATTCTACCAGCTCTGCCAGCTTAAACAAAATAAAGCGAGCAAACAAACATTGCCATTTGCTTCCCATGAACTATTATTCTAGTCATGTTTGTTTACGGCCAAGCAGAGACCAACTGGTCAATATATCTCACTAAAGGCCTCCTAGCCAGCAGCTGGGTTGTCAGGCCCAGCAAGAGTGTGTCGATACTAGTAAAAACGTCCTGCTCTGGTCATTGGCCCAGTTATTTACATAGATACATCCCAACAGGTTTCCCATGACCGGAAGCTTGCAGGGAAAAGTTAGGAAATGCCAGTATGGCAGGCACAGCGATTTCACCCTGTGGATAAGGATGCTTAAACTATCAGGCTCTTGCCTCAGCAGAGAGCACTGGTGGAGAGCCTTCATTGCCTGTTCTAAAGAGTGTGTGGTTTTTTTGGTAATTATTGTGTTGAAATTAGCTGGTACTCTTTTTCTTGATAAAGATAATTGCTCTCATTCCCTTTCTGATGTCAGACCCCAGAAAATCTAGATCTGATTCTAAGTATTTTTTGTCTCAAATTCTGTTTGCTCATACAAAATATACAAATGCTCTTTGTGTCGGAAATAGCATGTTTCTTCCTGAGTTTTAGGTGGGCACATGTGGCTCGGTCTATTCCCCAGCTGTGTTTGCAGTTAGGTGTGGACGAGAGACAAAACACGAACCAACAGAGGTTGGAAGCTAAAAGTGAGAACCTAAAGTTCTGTGATACAAAGCCTAGACTACTTGTTTTACATTTCTCTTCCGCTTTCCAATGGTGGGAACATGATAATGACCTTAAGCTTTATAGCTTAAGGGCACAGCCCTGCTTGTCTCAGCCTCCTCACACCAGAGTCAGGAGAGATAATTAGCCAGTGTGAATTTTTTAGTTATGAAGTTTTTGGTTACACACTAATTATTATTTTTCCTCTTCCATGTCCAAGCAAACAAGACAAAAATCTAACTCAGTAAAAGTTTATCATGATTTCTGGTTTACCTAATAATTAAAAATGAGTTCAGATAGTCAAAGCACTAGAAATATCTTCATTAATAGATTCCATCAAGCTGTGTTGGCCTTACAAAGTAAAGAGCACTGGGCAAGCAATTAGCAGAGGAGGATGCCATTGCCTTCAAAAACAGGACAGTACATTCCCTCTCTGTGTCTACATCCTCAGCTTATCATGAATGATTTCATCTGTGTCATAGGAAATCCAAATGAGTCCATACGTAAAACATCACTCAATGTTTGAATTTATCATTCTATTTTGTTCTTCTTGATTTGGCGAATTTGGTAATAATGTGACGTAGCTGGCTTGTTGTGAGAATTAGAAATAAACGATTCAAATGTTAGTCCTGTCTTAGTGCATTATAAGCACAAACTAAGTGGTGATTTAATATTAGAAAGTTGGCAAATATTCAATAAATAATAGTTTTTGTTGTTTATGTACCATTAGGGGCTGGGAGTTTGGCTTAGTGGTAGAGTGCTTGCCTAGCATACATGAAGACCTGGGTTCAATTCCTCAGTATCACATATATTAAAAAAAAGCCAGAAGTGGTGCTGTGGCTCGAGTGGTAGAGCTCTAACCATGAGAAAACCCAAGAACTACTCAGGCCCTGAGGCCAAGCCCCAGAACTGGCAAAAAGGAGAATGTACCATTAGTAATAACACACTGAGAATTTTTAAGATGGTAAAAATCGCGTAAATATCTGACATTATAATTATGGAGCCTCTTCCAAAAAAAAAACCATAGAAACATTTCCCATTGGTAGGTGTGATATAATCAACTCGCTTAGGGGTTGTTTACAAGCCATATAGAGAATCACGGACATGAAGGAAGATGTATGTGTGATTCATAGTATCCTTAGCAACCCTGTCTGTGATTTCTTCCTCAGCTCCTCACATTCCCTATCCTGACAGACTGGAAGTTGGTGGAGTTGAGTCTGTCTGAAGGGGAGCCCTCGGGTCCTGTGTGGGTGCTGCGCTCCTCTTCCATCCTCGGCCAGACCTTCCTATAACATACTTCTTGTGTTACTCAGCCATTTCTCTGGAACCTCCACTGATACCTACAGAACAGCATTTGTGCTTCTCAGGTGATTTGCTTGCTTCCACTCTTTGCAGAAAGGATAAAAAGCATAGGAGACAATCAATGAAGCCAATAAACTTACAGACTAAATGTAGTTAGCGTAACTAGAGCTAAATTAATGTATTTTGTATAGAGAAAAATAAGCAAATAAATTTTGAAACGTACTTTGTTTCATGAGATCCTTAAGACCACAGAGCAGGACACCCTTGACTCAACAGTCCCAAGGTATGAGCTGCCAGATTTCCCACTAGCACTCCTCCGTGCTTCAGGCTTGTGCCCTCCAAGGGGTGCTTCATCTCTAATGTGCTCTGTGTGCTAATTACAAGGCTATTTTCTCTTTGAGGCAGTCCCAGAACACAGACTCCTGGGAATACTCTACCTCTGCCACTTGTACAACTGCTATCAAGTGGGTTTTGAAACATAAACAATTACATGGATGATACATATGGGAATAGACTATTGTAAAAAATTTAAAAATGACATTAACCTGTAGTGAAATACAATAGAATGTGTCCTTTGCCTTGGCCACTATTTCTAGCCCTTCATTTTATTAGGGGGCTCTTTTCTTAAAGAAATCATTGCCAACCCCAATAAAAATCCCATTGATCCTTTCTTTGGAGACATTCATAACCAGATCTTTGATGAAATGCCCTATAATTGTTCTAAATGAGGTGTATTGAACTGTTTTACAATTCATCACAGAAGCGGCGGCATTGCCAATATTAACTGTGAGGTAAACAGGTCTTATGAAAGTATTGGATTAGCACAGTAATCTGTGCCTTTTATAACTGTGGTTTTATATTTCAAATCCCTTAAATATGGTTTGAAAACCTTTAGCACTCTATTAAGTAATGGGAGTTAACCAGTCTTGGCTATTTATATGAAAGGCACTAAGAGATTCCTGTTACGCTTTATCATAGCTCCTCAGACAACACTCATTCATTTCTTCATTCTACTCCTTCCTCCCTTCCTTCTTTCCTTCCTTCCTTCCCTCACTCTTCCAATTATCCCTTCATTCATTGAATTGCTGTGGCTGCCCTGTCGGGTGTCCTCAGGTGAGCTTGCTGTAGCAAAAGTCTAGGTGACAGATAGTCCGAGCCTCACAGCAGAAATCTGCCTGTGGTTTGCTTCTGCAGGCTCCAAGTTGAAATCCGACAGAGCAATCAGAATGGCACAATTTGAGCCTTTGTCAATTGTGAACTACCTTCCTAGGTTCTTGGGTTTAAAATGAGCTTTGAATCTATCCTCCAAGGGGCCCTGCAGGCAGGTATTGATTACTCTCAATGGCCTCCCCTGTGTCTCTGGGACTCCTGGGCCTGTTAAGTAAATACATCCCTGCTGTGGCCCATGCTGGAAAACATTATAGATGGGGCTGTGCGAGAAGCAGCAACATCCCAACCAACTGATGCCCGCAGCTGGATTCCTGAGTGGGTTTCAATTTGGGCTCACATTTGGCATTCTATTTCCTCCTGCCCTTGCCTTGTAATTGGTAATCCCTCACTTCTACTCCAAATACCAGCTCCAATGACTCTCCTTTGTACACCCACCCCCCATCCCTTATCTTTCTGGAACTGGGGTGCTTCCTGAAGTGATTTGCTTGCTTGCAATCTCCTTCCTTCCTTCCTTCCTTCCTTCCTTCCTTCCTTCCTTCCTTCCTTCCTTCCTTTGTTTCTTTCTTTCTCCCTTTCTTTCCTTCTTAAGTGAGGACACCCTCAACATAGCCTCTCAATCCAATAAAAAACTTATCTAGTCATTTTGGTATGATATGGTGACAGAAGAAAGTTAGAAACTTAATTTTAGATTTATGGAACAAAAACAAGTCATCTTAGTATGCTAGAGAGAATTCTGGCAGGTTCAAAGTGAGTTCAAGTGTGTGGCCGCAAGGCTTTCTCTCTTTCTCTTTTGATGTCTACTCAGGAATTTAGATGCCGTGAATTTCACAACATCAGCTTGGTTTCAAGTGCCTGGTTCCGCAGCCCCCTCCTCCCCACCAGATGGAATCCCAGGGACTTAGTGAAGAGGCCGAATCTCATAGCATTGTCTTCTCCTCCACTGTTCCCATGGCGGGTCTGTTCACATGAAAGCCACATTCCACAGGAGGGCCACCCTGCACCAAGGAGAAAAATGGCATCAGTGGCAAACTTTGACTTTTTTCATATATTTCCCCTAAGTCCTGTTTTCAGAGAATTCTTAAAAAAAAATAACAGGATTCAAAGGAAAAGCTAGTCTCTACCTATCTCTAGTAGCCACATTCAGGATTTAAAGTTGTGATTACATGTGAAAAAGTCTGACCATCCTATGAATTATTCACTAATATTGATATATCGTCAATCAGGGCAGTGCATTTATAGTTAGCTCTGAGTTAGAGAAAGTCAGGCTTCCTAATTGGCACTCTGAAGGGAAGGATGTTCAGACAATCCCAGCAGAAACCCTTTCTCCAGGAAGCATATGGGGTATATTTACCCTCCAGACAGTATTCATTCCAGCTAAGCACTGGGTGGCTTGCTGTTTCCATGCCAGATTTCACAAGTCACAGTAGAGAGGAAGACCAGTTATCTATTGTTGGGTGATTAACCAGCAAAGGCAGGGTAGCTCTGGATTTTGCAGTTTGGGTTGGGTACAGGCAAATATTTTCTGCTCCTGTGCCAGGGTCATTTGTGTTGGGCTCATTTGGGCAGGTGGGCTGGAGGCTGGCTGGTTGAGGATGGTCTTATCATAAGGAAGGGGTTTAATGTCAGTGCATCTCTGTCTCTGTCAGGCAGCATGTGTGTGGGGAGTGGGGGATAGAATAGAACCATTGGCTTCTGTAAGCTTAGACTTACTGGGAGATGAATGTTCACGCTAGCGAAGGAGTGAGTGGCTGAGTGAGGTAGGTGACGGCCTTTACCATTAGATGAACTTGTGATAATGACATGTTGCACTCTGGTTAGAATGATTTTTCTAAGATCTTAATCTGGTGACTCACTTTTCCTCTCATCTGGAGGATAAAATTCTTATCGTGTGTGTGTGTGTGTGTGTGTGTGTCTGTGTGTCTGTGTCTGTGTTGTATGCCATTCTAGGATTTGAACTCAAGGCCTCAAAATTACTAGGCAAGTCATCTATGGCTTAAATCACCCCTCTCCCTCTGCCTACTTGCTTCTTTTCTTCCGTATTTAATGCACTCTTTTTTTTTTTTTTTTGCTGGTTCTGGGGCTTGGACTCAGGGATCTACATCCTTACTTGGCCTTTTCACTCATGATTGGCACGCTACTATTTGAGCTACATCTCCACTTCTGGCTTTTTTTTTTTTTTGCTTTATTTTTTTTTCTGGGTATATTTTTTTATTGGTCATGAGATTTTATTTATTTATTTTTTTATTGTAATTAGTAAAAGGGTTACATGATATTTGCCAGATAGAACGTGCATTAATTCACATACATTGATACCCTTTCACATGTCTTGGTACCCGTTTCCCTCCCCCTGGCTTTTTTTTTTAAATAAGAATTTCACTAATTTGTCTGACAGGCTGGCTTTGCATCTCAATCCTCAGATTGCAAGTTTTGAGCATCTATGATTGTAGGTATGAGCCACCAGAACTAGCTTTGCTTGTTATTTATTTACTTTTTCTTAAAATAAGATCAACAGGAATATCCCCTTTCCAACCCAGCACCAAGGTCTCTTGTATCTCATCCTTTTGTGTATTGGAATTATGTGATCCTCACAAGTGAAAGGTACAAGCCTTGTCTGAATATTACCCATGGAGTCCCTGAGACTCCCTGGGAGACAGACACTAGTGGGACTTTACAGTGATGTGTGTGGCCATTGGAAACACTGGCCAGGATGCTGTGTAATCAAGAGACAAGTTTAATGTGATGGGTAAAATGCAACTCTCAGCATTAACTTTTCCTTTCCTTTCCTAATAGCAAAGACTACCATTCCATGAAGATGCCTGTAACCTTACACATCTATGGTGGTCTCCAGGAAATACCTTTCCATGTTCCTCAGGGCAAGATTTTCCCCTGATTACTCAAGGAAGACACTGGCCTTTGTTATAACCTGGCCAGCAAAGGCAGCTTAATATAACTTTTCAGTGGTTTGCAGCTGCTCCAGCAGCAGGTGAGGCAAGAAAGAGTTGGAACATGTCACAATGAGGTGACAAGATGGGGATATGGGAACCAAGAGAGGGAAAGGCAGGTGGGAATAGTTTCCTTCTGTTACAATCATCATGGTGCATCTGAGCATCTTTTCTTTGGGCCTGTTAAGGGCAGGACTCCCTGCTTTCTCCAGCAGATGTTAAAAATATTGGCTACAGCTGGAAAATATGGAACTTGAAGCACTGTAAATTTTCAAATACTAGTCTTCAACTGATTTTCTAATAGTATTCCTAATCTTTTTTCCCTTCAGAACCCTTAATCAATGCTGATTAGCAACTATTTCTGTGTCTCACCCAAAAACTTGACATGGCTCATTTTGGGGAGCACTTTTGTACATATGTATTCTTATATGAAACTATAGACTAAGTCCTTACACAAAACTGGATCTAAGTGAAACCAAAGAATTGCCGCTGTTTATCTTGTGCCAGACACTGTGCTGCTATTTTAATGCCTTCCTTCACTTATCCTGACCTCAGCTCTCTGAGGGGACTCTGTTTCTGGATAGGGAAATAGAATTGGGCCTGAGGAAGTTGGTTCAGTAAGACTCACAGAGACTGAAAGAACTAGACATAACCTAGTTCTACTTAATCATTTTACTAAGTGAACTATCTGTCTGTCCATCCATCCATCTGCCCATCTATCCATCATCCTCCCTCACCTCCAATTTTTATTACCTACCACATATCAATGACTAGATTAGATAACTTCTATAGTTTATGAACTTTGATTAGCCATTTGCCAGCTGAGTGTGAATGTAACTACTCAGAGTCCTTTCTTACTGTAAGATAACATAGCATGGTAGGCAAGCTCTAGACCATCTGAATTCAAGTCCTGACTCGATACCCCAGTTTAATCCTGAGTGACAGTACATGCTGTGGTTCATAGAGGACTTGGAATTTCCTGGGTTCCTAGAATGATGATGGATGCCACCTCTACACTGTAAGAATTTGATGACTCAGTGGACTGGCTTCTCACACATGGCTGAGAAAAGCATAGAGTGAAGCCTGTGATCACAGATGAAGCCTTGCTAAACAGGGACTCTAGTCAGATTATCATTACAAGAAAATAAAAAGGCACAATGGCTTTACAGTGAAAATAGTGTCTTCAGAGCTGTGAAGTAAAAGTGTAATCAACTAAAAGTTGATACTTTTAGTCAAAAAAGTAAAACAAATAGATTGCTTGAAATGCTTAGTTAGCAATACCTGGTAACACTGGATCCTGGTTTCGAGAGAACTCTACAGTGTTTTTCTGAATTATTTCCTCCTAGGACATTTTAGGATTGTGTAAAACAGAGCTAATTGTTCTGGCTAATAAGTGGATTATTTGTCGTGATTATATATTATGTGGTGTTAAGAGAACATGAGAGTCTTTCCACACAGACATAAATTGTCAAGTAACAGTTTACCCTTGAGAAATTAAATAGCAGGAGGCCAGTTTTATATTGTGCACTGTTGACTCAGACTTTTATGAGGCAGTCTAAGATTCTCTGTGCCCTTTGAGTGGGTCGTGAAAATCAGGCAAGACCCATCTTTAAACGTTCATGGGCATGGATTTCCCCCTTTGTTAAAATGTGTTTTCCTTGTTCCAATTTTGACTTTAATCCTCACTATGAGAGCCACATCCCATCAAAATGGTCATTTCCACTAGAGGACTGAGGAAGTCTGCTTTGAAGGAAGAAGCTTAGAGTTAGAGAAACCAAAATGCCACCGATCTGCATGGTCTGCGGGTGAGGAGCAAAGCTACAAAACCCAGAGAGTTTACTGCAGACGGGCTCCCCATTCTGGAAGCCTGTTGAACTGCAACGCCAGGGACTCTGAAACGCAGCCCTAAATCCTAATGCAGCTGCTGGAGAGGGGCCTTGCTTCTGCAGATGTTTCTTTATGACCGGCCAAAACGTTTGCTAAATATCATCTGTTAATTTCCCAAACATCCCGGCTCTAGTTCTTGGTATGGATAACCCAGCTCAACATCTTAAAATAGACACCAACAAAACAAAATATAAAATGAAATACACATCCACTGAGGTGCATTTGCCTTGACACACCCACCAGCCGGACTGTTCAGTAGGAGTTCAACTTCAAGGGATAGTTCTTCCCCCTTCTCCCCCAGCCCACTCTTTATGACTGTGAAGGTGCGTGGCATCACCCCCAGGCTTCAGCTTCTGAACCTAGGAAGGATCACCATTTGTAGGAGAGCTCCGAGTAGCAGTGTGTGTTTATTGTGGTCAAAGTCACCCTCCTGCTCGCCCTCAGAAAGTCCCTGGCAGCCAGACTCTGGTGCAACTGTGTGGGAGGAGCAGTTCCTGCCATTGGCCTTCCGGCCTGCATTGAGGTCTGGCTCCTCCCTCTGGGCTTGGTTGGTACAAGATCCATTTGAGAAGGAAAATTCACGCTCTTTCCAAGGGCTGTTTGCCTTCTAAGATGGAATTTCTGCATGGAAAAAAAAAAAAAGAAATATTCACTGAAAGGAAAAAAAGAAAAAAGAAAAGAGTTCATGGTGGTGAGAGACTTGTCCTTTGGGGAAATGGTGGAAGCCACCCATTAAATCACGCACTAGGGTTCCCCGCGGAGAGAGGACCAGTTGTCATGGCAACCAAACCTTCAGCAGTCGCCCTTGAGCCAGTGGGGAACCAGCCAGAGCTGGTTCTGGGAGGGGAGCTGCTGTCTGGAGGTGGAGGAAGTCCACCCACACAGCAAGCCCGCCAAGCTGTTCAGGTCCTTACCACACCCACGGTCTCCTACGCAGCCAGCGGGGAGTGGGGCCAGCTGTGGCTCTACTCCACGACGCTGGGATGCAGCTAGGCTGGGAACCCTTTGTGCTAAGGGAGGTCTGAGAAGACAAGCAGCCAGTGATCACAGGCCATTTCATCAGAGCAGCTGCAACCCATCAGCTCCTGACTCAGTGCCTCCCAGAGGGTCCGCCCTTAGGAACTTTCCAAGCTGTGTGCGGTGAACTTTATCTGAAGGCCTCTACTACCGTCAGAGTACTTTTAAAGGGAAAGGTAGCCTTCTTTTTGTCGCTATTGCTTTCCCGCACAACTGTTTGTTATGAGTCGACAACTGGTTCCCCAGCCCTGCAGGATCATGTCACCTGGGAAATTGCTGGAAATATGTCCCATCCCAGACCTCCTGAAAAGGAAGTTCTAGGGGATAACAGTCTGGATTGTCACCGACTTTTTGGGTCTCGGATGATCAGCAGGGTTTGAGAACCATAGCAAGTAGGCGAGGGGTTCATCATGTAGACAGAGGAAACAGAAGGGGAATGAGAAAATGTAGGGAAATGGTCACCCAAAGTGCTTCGTTAATATGAGGGCAAATTCTCACTCTTGATGCATATGGAGTCTATTGGCTTTTTTTTTTCCTGCTCTTCTGGAACTTAGCACGTCTTCAGTGTCTTGTTGAATCTGTACAGACATGCAAAGGTGCAAGAAAATATAGAGACACCACCTTGCTAGTCAGCTTTCTAGAGAGTTCCAGGTGAGTTATTTCAAAGCAGCTTTCATAAAGGAAAGTTTGGCATCAGAAACAGTGATGACCTTGAGAAAGTCATTGTGGGGCAGGGCATTCTTGTTGAGGATATTATAATGCAGCTTCCTCTCAAGGATGGGTCCTTGAGTTACACCTGCCATTGACGGGGAAGCTATGCTAGCTACAGAGAACCTGCACATAACATGTGACTTTCCATGACTTCTTGCAACAACCTCAGAACATAGGTACTCACAATCCCTCCCATTTAACAGTAAGAAACAATGAGTCCAGTGAGAAGTAACAAACTCTAAGTCTCAAAGCTGGTGAATGCTCTCCAGGACTGGAATGTGATGTGATTTCAGAGACTATGAGCTAGCCCTTTGACCTTTACCAGAAGGACCACCACTACCACCCCTGGTCTCTGTGGAGATTTCTTTTTCTTTGTTCCCTTGCTAATCTTGCTGATGATAATTTTCAGAAGCTTGTATTAGTGATCATGTCTTATTGTTACAATAGCCCTATGGTGGCAAGACCCTTATGCTACAGATGAGGAACAGAGACTCCCAGAAGTCCGGCAGCCCATCTGAAATTATAGAGTACACAGCTGAGCCAACACACCGAGCAGGAAGTACATTCATATTTAATACATTCCACTCTGCCACTTAGCACATCATGGCCCATATCCAAACTATTTATGTCCAAACCTGTGGTTATCAGCTATCAGTGGCAGACTTTTTGAGTCATTACTTTTTTTTCTTTCGAATATTCAAGAGACCAGGATTTTAAACTTTTAAAAACCGTTACTTATTTTTGCATAAAAAGTAATACTTAGTTGTTGTAATAACTCAAGCAATTAAGATGCTTGTTAATCTTTCCATATTCCCTAGAGTACCCAATATATTACCTAGCATAAACAGGTGCTTAATGAATAAAGTAGATGTAAACAAATATTGGATTTTTTTTTCACACACAGCCACTAAGTTCACAGGTGTTTACTGAGAACCAAAACCAAAAACTCTCGTGTGTGTGTGTGTGTGTGTGTGTGTGTGTGTGTGTGTGTGTGTGTAGGGAGGTGGATGGAGCCTTGCCTTTGTCCTTCTGGAGAACATGAATGGTACAGAAGGAAAGGGGCAGAGAATGGGAGCTGAGCCATGACCTAAGTTCCATGTCTGTCCTTTTTTCTTTTTTAATTATGGTCTTTAGGTAGTTATACAGAAGAGCTGCCACTTAACAAAGCAGTTTATGAATGCAATGTATCTTGATCAGTGTCACTCTTTCAACCTTCTTACCTATCCCTGTCCTACCCATCCCTCCCCTCACTCTTCTTAATCTTCTTTTGGTATATATATATATATTTTTTTTTTTACTAAAGAATTAATTAACATTGATTTTTACATCATATTCCAAATGTCTCTTCTTAATATTTATCTCAGCTTGTTCACCTTGTGACATTAACTTACTCTGCCATGGAAAACTTATCATTCATTCTCTGAACAAATATTTAATGAATACCTACTACATGCTAGGGTTTTGACCCTGAAGATTTTGTTATTGTCTTGAAATAACACCTTTCTGAATAGAAGTCATGTGCCATGTGGTTTATTCACTTAGAATGTACGCTTGAGTGTATTTATGGAGGTGTAAACCCCTTAGCATAACCAATTTTCAAGATCACCCCAATGAGAAATCTCACAATCATTGCAGTTATGTATTATTTTACCCTCAACCCTGTCTATCCTAGGGCAACCATGGATCTGCCTTCTGTCTCCATTGATTTGCATGTTCTGGACATTCATGCAAGTGAAACCATAGATCGCATGATATTTTGTAACTGGCTCCTTTCACATCAGGTTCACTGATGTCATATGTGTTAGTACTTCATACATTTTATATGAATAAATGAATAACATTTCACTGTAATGTACGCACACATACACATATATGTCACTTTTTTTTTGCCAGTCCTGGGCATGAACTCAGGGCCTGAGCACTGTCCCTGGATTTTCTCAAGGATAGGGCTCTACCACTTGAGCCTCAGCACCACTTCTGGCTTTTTGTTATATATGTGGTACCGAGGAATCAAACCCGGGTCTTTGTGCATGCTAGGCAAGCACTCTACCACTAGGCCAAACTCCTGGCCCCATATATGTAACTTTTTAATTTGTGTATTCATCCATTAGTGGACATTTGAATTGTTCCCACTGTTTCAGTGATTATAAATAGTGTTGCAATGACCACCTATGAATTATCTTGTGTGGAAGTATCCTTTCAAGTTGATTTTCTCTTGGGAACGGAATTCCTGAGTTCAGGTCTCCAAGCCTTGTTGTGAGAAAGCTACTGGGTTGGGGTGGGGTTAGGGGTGGAGTTAAGTGAAATGACCCAGAGATTCCACACCAGGAGAGAAATAGAAAGAGAAAAGATTTTAAGCATTTGAGGAACTGGGTTGTTTTCCAAAACAGCTGCATCATTTTGCATGTCCACAAACAGTAGGAGGCTTCAACCCTCCACATCCCCACCAACATGTGTTATTATCTGTCTTTTTGATTATAGCCATCCCCATGGGTGTGAAGTGATATCTCATTTGGTTTTGATTTGATGGTCAATCTGCAGAGTTTTGAGCATTGTGGTGACACCATTTGGCTTGGGTTGAAAAGGATCTGTCTGGCTAAGAATACACTGGAGTGGGGAGAAGGGAGGGAGCATCTTTTTGGTGGGTTCTGCACCTGGGTCAGATGCTAGAAAACATGAGGGTGATCTTGGATCTGTCAGAGAGATTGAGCTGGGGACCCGCTCCCTTAGGGCTATTAATAACTCTGGACATACCATTTAGGGTCTCGATGCTCCAATTCTAAGCTGAAAAATGGAACGATTTCTAACTGTTCTAAGGTTATTTGGGGGGGCTCTTTGGGTCTTTTTCAGAGCTTGAGGGAAGTGTTTTGAGAAGGAGGGATTGGGAAATAAGAAAAGTTCTAGAATGTCTAGAATCACTTGTTTCAATTCCCATTTCTTCCTGTCAACTATTGATTTCCTTCAACTTTCTAGAAAATGCAGAAGTTTTCTTCAAAATTGTCATAAAATATAAGATCACTTTTTTTAGAGACCGTAGGCCATCTGACAGTCAGATGATTGAACTAAAGACATTGGTGGGAGGTGTGTATCAATGAGTCTAGGGGCAGTAACAATGTCTTCAGTCCAACCTTATTCAAAGTCACTTAGACACTGTCAAGTCTCTGCAAGATGTCATTGATCAATCAAATTGTGACTGATGCATGAAAGGCAAGGCTAGTTACAGTCCCTGCTGATAAAACTGTCTGTAGTCTGAAGAACACAAACACCCAATTGGATCCTTGGATGGGAGGGTGACGGGGGGGGGGGGGGGAAGCATGGTCCTACTATACACCTGTGTAGGTTAAAAAATGGAGTTTATATGTGATGTATATGTATAAACATGAAGTTTATAAAATATCCATGGAGTTCACCATAGAAATTTAAAAAGTGTTAAAGAACAGACCTTTTGTTTTTCAGCTGAATGTTCTGTTGCTTGACCTTTGCTTTTCATTTCCCATTTAAATGCATACTTTGATGTCTATATCATTTATACATTTATTAGGCAACATAAAAATGCTTGAAACTGTGTCTCACTGTATAGTTACTAAACCAGCAATGGACAGGCCATGCAAGTAGGGGTTTATTCTTCCTCAGCTGGTAAGGTATGCAAAGTGTAGATTACCTTAACTGTTGAGCTAATCACAAATTCATCACAGAATCTTGAGGTGTGAGCTCACAAATTAGTCTTACTCTTACGAGTCTTAAGTTTGATCAAGACCCATTAACTTAAAATTACCTCTATTTCTTGATCTGAATCTGGAACAAACTGGAGAAAAGAGTATCTAGCCCTTCCTTGCCCTTTGTATGTCCAGAGATGGCTTGGCTGGTGATTTTGAGACAGGATAGCTATCTGTCCAACTGATTTCCCTTTCTATTCGAACTCCTAAAGAATCTGCATTTCCCATAACTGAATGTAAACCGAGCAATGCTAATGCCAAAACTGAATAGGTAGTTTAATACATATATATATATATATATATTTTTTTTTTTGCCAGTCCTGGGCTTGAGCTCAGGGCCTGAGCCCTGTCCTTGGACTTTCTCAAGGCTAGAGCTCTACCACGTGAGCCTCTGCACCACTTCCGGCTTTTTTCTACGTATGTGCTACCGAGGAATTGAACCCGGGTCTTCATGTATGGTAGGCAAGCACTCTACCACTAGGCCAAACTCCCGGCCCCGATAGTTTAATATTTTGAAATTGGTTGTTATTCATCATTTTGTCCAAGAGGTGAGAATCATGAGCCTTTTTGAAAGATGTTGGGAAACCATTTGATACATTTCCATATGCATTTTTAGTTCAGAATCAAGGCAAGAATTTTCTCAGTGTCGCATGTTCTTTACTCAGTGAAAAGCAGTTCGTGCCTGGGAAGAACTGAAGCGCAGATTCCAAAGACAGAAAGATGGAAAAATATTTTCCTTCAGTTGAACTTCACTCCCCATTGGAAGAAGAATCTTGGTTCTCACATCATCCTTAGTTGACTTTGGACTTAGTATCTGCAAACCTTGAAGGGCCCGAAGATTCCCAAGCTTACCTTTACTGTTGATAGAGGTGGGCCTTCTTCAGGGAAGGAGAAACTCATCCATATCACCTCTGACACTTCCCCACAAGAATGAACTATGTCCCTGTGTCTTGAACCTCTAAAGAGCCTCCCCTTCCCGACAGTCTAACTCAATCCAATTCACAAAACAAACTTTCTTTGCATCACTTATTTAACTTCCTTTATAAACTTCTCCTACGGAGTTAAAAATTATTAAGGTTCTAGGTTTTATGGTTGGTAGTGAAAGTATGCTTCATTTTTTTTTTTTTTTTGCCAGTCCTGGGCTTGAGCTCAGGGCCTGAGCACTGTCCTTGAACTTTCTCAAGGCTAGAGCTCTACCACTTGAGCCTCAGCACCACTTCCGGCTTTTTTCTATGTATGTGGTACCAAGGAATTGAACCCAGGTTTTCGTGCATGCTAGGCAAGCACTCCAACCACTAGGCCAGACTCCCGGTTCGGTATGCTTCATTTTTAAACTTCTAAAAATATTTCTGTAGTCATTGAGTTAGCTAATATTTCCATTTATTCAGGCATGGATCATTCAAACTTGGTGTACTTAGTGAATGGTAAGAAAATAAAAGACATTAAACTCTGAGCCCTGTAAAGTACCATGGGGCAATACTTTTATCCCCTGAATGCAAAACTTTGCACAAGAATGTATCTCATAATTAGCTGGTAGACCCAATTACTCAGAACTCTTTTCTGGTCTCAGAAGTAAATAGCATTTCTTTGTTGTAATTATGTATTTTCCCAAGAGACTGAAAAGGCTACCATAATAACAACAACTTGATCTATTTCCTCCCTCTCTGTAAGGATTTACTGGGGAACCTAAGAGACTGCAAAGCATCTTTGGGTTTCCCTAGTCCAGGCTTCCAGAAGATATTTCTCTTTTAAAGGACCCAGGTGCTAAGTCAAACCCCCTGTTTATAGAATGTTAAGGTTATGACACAAGTCAATAAAAGACTGCAAGTGCCCTTACAGCTGACATTGCACCCCTACCATTGTGCCTTTTATTTCTCTTTCACAATAGATGGAGTTAAGGAGGGAGTGTAAAACTTAACTTTGAATTTCCTGGCTTTTGTTGGTTTGTTGAGCAATCCTAATGCTATTGAATTTTCCTTCCTTGCTGGGTGGTTGTTTTTCTGGTGTGTTAGTTGTACATTGTATTTTTCTAAGAATGGTTTAGACGAGTCATATTGGTATGAATGTAAGCCATAGGGCCTTTGGCCTGGTGAGTAGAAGCAAAGGAATGTATGTAAAATGTGTGAATTCATTTGAACCTGACAGTTATTTCCAGCGGGACAGGGGTCTTACCTATGAAGTTCATTGGGCATAAACTCCCTCTTCTTCTCCCTTGGATTGCAGCAGCTTGTAGAGTTGCTGTCATTACATGAAGACAAGCAACCAGATGAAAGGGAAATCTACTCATTATCTTGGTCCTTTCGTGCCCAAGGATCCCAAGTTATCTATCCTTTAGGATCAGTAGATGCCCTGCCAGCTCATGCCTTCTAGTGGATTTACTGTTGAAAAGTGGCTCTGAGTTGATTCATGTGACAAAACTAAGTCTCGTTGGCTTATTTCTTTTTACAATCCTTTTACTTATTAAAATATTAATTTATACTGTTTATTTTCATCACTGTAAAAATATATAAATCCATTGTACAAACACTTAAAAATCTGCAAAGAGAAAGACAAAAACATTGCTTAGCCACTGCTAACAATCTAGCAACTATTATTGTGGGCATTTTTTATGCAAAATTATTTTTAAGGAAAAAGGATGGAGGATTGTAGTATATACATTGTCTTATAAATGATTTTCTTTTTAAATGGCCACTTAAAACATAATAGCTCAGCAATTGTTGCTCTTATGTTTTGCCAATTATGAAGGTAATAGAAATATTGTTCAGAAAAGAGGTATCAAGTGAGATGAATTATGCAGTTTCTAAGTTTGTATCTTTTCAAAAATGTATTTATGTATAAATAGATCTTTTTCCTACTTAAATAATATTCATTGCTCTGTCAATTATAATTTAGGTCAATGCTCATTTCATCTCTGCCCTGGATTGTCAGATCTGTGTTTTCACGCCCGTGTTATTGAATTATAGTCCCAGCATGAACATTGTTACTGATGCATAATAGATTCTCAGGAAACAGCAATTACATACTTTCTTAGGCTATTTTTTTCTCATTATATATATTTCTGTACATTTAACTTTAGACATGCACTTTGTGAATTTTGTGTGTAGCCCTAGAAATAGAATTTTGAGCCATGAATATGTGCTGTGAAAGCCAAATTGAATTGACATCCCGATTCTACAAAATGTGAGGCTGACATGTGAAAACAACGTACACATCTCTTACCACCTCCAAGTTCAGTGATGTCTCAATGGTAGCTTGCAATCAGCTGTGGTGGAAGCATTTATACCACAGAAATTGGCAATGATATGGGAAAGGGCTTTTTCTCTCTCCCTTCCTTCCTGCTTTCCTTCCTTCCACAGCCCTACGAGACATTGTTCACACAGAAGTTTCTGTGAACTACATCTCTGAAATTATAGAGTGTACCATGCTGTTTAGAGGGCCTTGAGAATTAAATGTTTAATATGTGTAAGCAGCCAATAAATGAAAATAATGGTCATATTTTGTAATTACAGCTACTTGCATTACTTCAGAGTTTCTCCAAAAATGCATCAGCTTAGACTTTACTTACTCCCTTGTCATAAGGGAATATTATTCCTTCTCTTCCTTGTCTAATTGCAGAAAAATCTAATTATTATATTTGTTTGTTTTTCACTGGTTATTGGTGAGGCCAAGCATCTTAATATTTGTTCTTTGACCATTGGATTTCTATGAGTTATTTGCTGATGTTCTTGTCTGTTTTCTCATTAATATTCTTCCCCTCTTCCCTTCTTAAATCAATTCATGAAAGATATTCCCTTTTTTCAATATGTGTCTTACATTTTCTTTTGGGCTGTCTTTTAGCTTTGTTTATCCTATTTTGTTTTTGTGTTGGCTGTACTAAAGGTAATATTTGTATGTAGTAAAAATCATTACTATTGTCTGGAATTGGTGTCCTGCTTAAAATTAAATATTAAAAATTATAAATGTCATCTCAAAAAATGAGTAATTTTGCCAATGTTTCTATTGATACCCCTTTTTAGCTCCACCCATCAATATTCTTGTTATTTATTCATCTATAATTGTTCTATTAATATATTTTTCTATTAATGATACTTCTAATACATTAGTACACATATAATTATAAGGACATAGAATTATAAGCAATTCTGTTACCTTTATGCACAGTTCAGTTACAACATCTTTGTAAGTATACTTTGGCACACCACTCAGATTATTCATCTAGAACAGAGCCAAATTATCCTTTAGCAAGGTTGTACTATTTTTCATTCTCACTACCTGCATATGATATGGCTATTATGTGCTGGGAAAATAAGAACTCTGTGGAGTAAAATATTGTTCACATTGAGAAGTTAGGATGTAGTCTGCAGTAATTTTTTTTCTCTCAGATAAAATGTTTCAATCTCTTTTCAGTTCTGATTTTGTTACGTCTTCACTTCATGAATTATCCTAAGACAAAGAGTGAAATGTATTGTTGAGCTCTTGATCAGATCTGGGGACATGGCAGTCTGAGCTGCTGTAATGCACATTGTGAAGTCACCAACAGAGACCTCGCACAAAAGCAGAGAGAGGGATGCTAAGGCAAGTGAAGGTAGGGCTGGGGTGACTGTGAGGGAGCTGATCCCACAATAGCTCTGTGAATCAGAGACGATAGGAATGTGAATCCTGAAGTGTGCCTAGCTGGAGTGCGGGAAGGACCAATGTGGTCTAAAGATGTCCAATATATTTCTGCTGTGAGCTGTCACACTCAAAGTCATCAAAGGGTGTAGGAATGATTTCACACAACAGTTCACTTGGTGATTTACGTGGGTGCAGGCAGTAGGGTCACATGACTCTGATAAGCCAATAGACAACAGAGCTGATTTGCTACTGACAATCAGCCTTGCTGAAAGATGTCAGCAGCCAATATGACTGAGAACTGGGAAGGCATAATAACATTTGCATTGATGTTCTCAGTTACGATTGCTACGTGTTCTTTTTTTCCACTGCTGTTGCAAAGATGCAATATGTTGATCATACAATAAATTTCCCTGCCTTCATTCTTTAAAACGTTCGAACCCAAATTTGATCATTTCACAGCAGTGCTATGCTTTGCTGTTACTCTAAAATGAAATCAATATCTATTTCATATATATGGGTTTTTTTCAGGGATCATTGTTTCTCTTTCTTGAATACTAGTGCCATTTAATCGAAAGAAGAAAATTCAAGAAACGGCATGGTTATATTGTCTTGAATGTTAAGCAATACCTTGCATGCTTTAGACATTGATGAATATTTCAAGGAGCATCTCATGACTAATCCTTGTCTCTTTTAGATTAAAGATCCAGTTGTTACACACACGCATATTCTCATCCATAGACCAAAAAAGAAGATAATTTGGCAAGGTTGAGTTCTGCTGTGCGGATGCATATTACCATCTGCTTTAGGAAGAAACTGAAAATAAAGGTTAAATTTTAAAGGATGCTGGAATTATGCTTTAATTTTCCTTATATTTAACACATAAAGACTTCCCACTTTCTTAAACCTCAATGAATTTTTGAAAGAAGCCGACAACACCCATCATAACCCCAAATTACCCAGAACTTTGAATGTTGGTTAAAATGGCAACAAGGCAATAAAAGCAATTCACTATCCATGAAGCCCATTGAAGACTGGCTTGCTGAAGCACCTCTCCAGGGAGGGATAAAAATTCTTTGCCCTTTCTTATTCCCCACCTGGATAGCAAGTTTTGGGGGAGAAGATATAAGATAACAGAAATGCCACTAAATGCAGTGCAAAGGCACTGGCTTTTTCTTTCCCTTCCCTTCCCTTCCCCTTTTCCTTCCTTCCTTCCTTCCTTCCTTCCTTCCTTCCTTCCTTCCTACCTACCTTCCTTCCTTCTTTCCTTCCTTCCTTCCCCTTCCCTCCCTCCCTCCCTCCTTCCTTGGATTACAGGTGTTAGCCACCAGCACCTGGCTCCCTTTTACTTTTCTTTCTTCCTTTTCCTGTCCCTATACTGGGGCTTGAAATCAATGCCTGGGCTCTCTCCCTTAGCTGCTGCTGGAACACTTAAGCCACACCTCTGTGTTTAGCTTCTTGCTGCTTAGCTGGAGATAAGGGTGTCACAGAGTCTTCTGCCTGGGCTGATTTTGGACCATAATTCTCAGATCTCAGCTTCCTGAGTAACCAGAATTACAGATGTGAGCCACTCGCACCTGTCTGGGAGCACTGGTATTTATCTCAGCCAATAACTCCCTCTCTGTCTTAGGTGTGTCCATCCACTCTGAAACTCATGTCTTTATATGTAAAGGTGGTTTCAAATTCTGAGAAGAAAATTCCATGTATCCTTATAGAAACCCTCAGTATAGTAGTCTACCTTTCCTGTGGGGAAACAATTGAGAGAGTCTGGGTTCTTCATAGAGTGGGAAGAAACTGGAAAAAACACTGGTGTTTAAGGGGCATCACTTATGAGATGGACCACGGAACATGTGGAACCTGAGGAAGGAAGGAAATGTTCACTGTTGTCCCAGAATTACCAGACTGCAAAATTCACCTTAGCACTCATTGCCATGCTGCTAGAGCCTTCTCTGAGCTGGCATGCCGTAGATCTCAGATGCAACTGTAGGATCTTTTATATTCTTCTCAATACCTAATATTACTAAGCTTGCAATTTTATATTCTTCAAATGTTGTATCACGCCCTACAGAACCGTTATCTGCCTTTCACAGGTATATAATAAATATTTATTGATGTAAAGAGTTAGACAAATAGGAAGGAAGGAAAGAAAAATAAAAATTGTAAACAAAAAAATGTCAGATGCAATCTGAAGGATCAAACCTGTCCTTAATCAGTCTACTCTGAAACAGCAGCAAACCATGATTTACCTCATTTAACTCAGTTAGCTAGAAGCTAAATTCTTACTGGCTAACCAAAGGTTAGGGAATAAAAGTGCTTCAGGCTCTGTTCAGGAGTTCTGAACAATGCCTTATCAGCAGTAATCTTCTCAGGAAGTAGGAGAGTTGGCATAAAGGGATCTTGGTGCTTGAGCATTATAGTTTCATCCATCACATCTGAATTTATTGTTTTCCATTTTGAAGATGAGGAAATGAAACTCAGAGTGGTGAAATAATTTTCTTTAAAATTATGCAACTTCAAACTGGCAAGATGTGTGTGTGTGTGTGTGTGTGTGTGTGTGTGTGTGTGTGTGTGTGTGTATTTGAACCGTGGTCTATATGTATGTATGCCCCCACTACCCATTATGATGCATTGAGGCAAGAAAAGGCTTTTTTTGTTTATAGATTATAAGACTCTAAGTGAATAAACAATAAGGGAAGCATAATATGTGACCTGGAACATCTGTTATTCTGCTTTTGGTTAGAAAAAGATCCATATAATTCAATGTACAATGGGAGGAACCTGTTCATTTGAGACACAGAAATGTCTCAAATTCACCCAGCCAAAGCTGCAGATGGTTCAAAGATCAAGACTGGTAATTAGAGGTATCAAAAAAGTATTTGGACTAAAATAATAAAGGAGACACTCCTCTGTAGAATATTAGTTGCTCTGTGGTTCTGCCGAGCTTTTGGCTATTCATCTCCATAGTAAGACGGCCTCACCGAAGTCATTTATTTGGGGGCATGGCAATGTGTGAAAGCTGCACCAGGCATTGTGATCCATTCAAAAGATCTGGTAGGAGAGTTGCATAGCCCAGATACAGGTACAGGACACTAGGAGAAAAAGTTGTGGTTGTAGAAGAAAGGACAGGGAAAAATAAAATGAATATAATATATTGCCAACTGTATGAGTTTTCTGAGCCTTTCTTAGAGCCTCATATATTGGGATATAGTTTTAAGAGCATTCTCACAATAAGCCTGCAATGACAGGAGTATTAAAGAAGTCAGAGGGGTGATGTGAATTGCTGAAGGCCACCAAGCTGGGGGGGAGAAGGCGTCAGAAGAGGGAGTGCTGGGAGTCCAGCTAATGCCTTCTGCTTCTCAGACCAGAATTATTTTTTTTCTGGTAATTACACATTTTATGGGGCAGCACCTACAGGATCTGATGCATTTTCAATCAAAGTTGGCAAGTTTCTGTTTACTGAGTTGACAACTAATATGCTAATTTGGCTTATTATATAAAAAAAGATGAGCGTAAAAGCCTCTTACCTTAGATTCTGGCTAAAGGCATTTTAGATATACTTTAAAACATAGACAGTGATGAACTAGGATAAACAGAGGTGGGGTGCTTTGTAGCTTTTGCTTATTTCCATGCTGTAAACATTTCCACCATAGCCATTCTAGACTACCAATAGTTTAAGGTCCAATTTAGGAAATTATTGCATATTTATTTATTTATTTTTATTTATCTTTTATGGTCAGGATAATGTATAGAGGGGTTACAGTTACATTCATCAGGTAGTAGGTGAATGACTTCTCACACACTGATCCCCTTCTCATATTTTTGTCCCCATTTCCCATCCCCCATCCCCTTGTTTCCCCCTTCCCTTTGCTATTTCAAATAAATAAACATCTATACAGTATACCAGGAAACAAAGTCAGATACCGTAACAATATGAGATTAACCATAAGGGCAAAAAAGAGAAGAGATCTAACATAGAACACTAAGAATAACAATCACACAAGATAAAGCTCTTGTTTCCATATCCTAGAGCTAATTATTCCACATTTAATAATAGTTTTATTGCTAAATGTTATCTGGAGAGAAAATTTTGGATCTTACTTTAATCTGGTACTGTGGCCATCTCTATTTCTCTTTCTCTCTTTCTCACTTTTCTTTATTTGTGCCTGGCCATTAGAATGCAAATATCTGTTCAGCATATCATTGACTTTTTTTTTTAAAGTGGCTTGACTTTGTCTGATATATACAACTTGACTACATTATTGATGATTACTTCTCCTTTTTAATTCTTAAAGAACTCATAGATCTGAAAATAAGATTTCTAAGACTGATAAAGAAAGCTATGCATTCATTTAAACGTTCTCCTTTCCCTTATACACCTCAAGATTTTTTTATAAGGAACGAATCCATTTAAGATTTCCACATTTTCTAAGTTTATCATAACTCAATGTTAATGAATATCTTATGGGTTTCTGAGGCTCTGTGGTTCCTTTTTTTATTGACATCACTTTTCTGTGATTAAGTCAAAAGATCTGCTTTATTCACCTTGCTCTGGAAGCCTCAAGTGCAAGGCATCTATTGTGTTTCATTCTCCCCCGTGGATATAGTTCTCATTGGGTACTAATGAGAATTCCAGATGTGGGTGAATGAGAGACCAGGGCCTCTGAAGTTGAAGAGCTGGTTATTTAGAGATGCATTGCCATGGCACTTAAGGAAAATGATTTATCTGTTTGGTTTTGTCCTCCTATAAATCAAGAATACAGCATAGCGCTAAACATTCCTCAATATTTATGCTAATATAAATTTGGGTTTACATCTTTGACACTAATTCAGAGGAGCAGTGGTATTAGAATAATGGCTACCTGTGACAGCCATAGGATTACCCGACAACCACTTTAACTCTTTATTAGACTGTGGATAGACCCATATAAAACACAGGGCAAATTTCCCTGATGGATACAGTTCTCTGGTTCATCCAGGCCAGGCCACATTCTTTATCTTAACCTTCCTTTTGTTTCTTGACATTGATTATCAATTGTATTTACATAGTTCTTATTGAGGAGTTCCTGGAACAGAGTGAGGAAACAGGAAAGTTGCCATCAGAAATCAAGACCTTTAAAATAGGACACTGTACTTTAAAGTCTTGGATTTGTGTGTGAACACAGTGAACAAACAAGTACAGTACACACATTTTAAAGGGCAGATTTTTATTAGCTTAACTAAGTCTCTCCTTTTGTGTGCCATTGTGTGACCTCCTGACACCCCTTAGCCTCTTTTTTTGCTTCAGTTCCCCCCACCTCCCCAGAAGAAAACAGGCATAAAAGGAGAGCAGAGAGAGTGGTGGCAGACGCCTCACAGTGCTTACAGGTACACGAGCCTGGGAGGCGCAATCCACACAAATGCGAGTGGCTTCCACCAGGCACAACTGAAATCCCAGTGACACCTCTGCATGCCTGGTCCTCCTGATGTTCTTGTGGAAGTCCCTTGGATGTCTTCAACTTCAACAGGGGAAGGGGGTGAGCAACTTGGCAGAGTGTATTGCATTAGACACCTCCTCGTGTCCAATCAGACCACAAATATGGAGCTGACCTCTGATGAGGTGCCCAATTGGTCTTTTAGGTTAGAGTAGGGGAAGGACAGGGCAGATCTGCTTTCTCTAATTCTTAGAGTGTATGCATTTTTTTTTTTATAAAAAAAGCATTCCCTATATGCACCTACTCCCAACATGGCCACAAATAATTTGGTGATTCATTTCCTCTAGAAAAATATAACTGATGTGGTCTGACCCCTACAACTTCCATGAAAATCTGGGTAGTCTCTGATTTCTTTTGATATAAATTACAATGAAAAATTCAAGGCATTATTATCATTCTCACTAACCAAGAGGTGCACCAGGCTTAAAGTTAGATTTGTTTCTGTGTTAATAATACATTTGTATTACCCTGCCTTGCAGTCCCCATCTCTACTCTGCTATCTTCAATGTGAGTTTGCACTTGTCAGGATGAATAATATGCAGCATCAATTCAAACTCCACTTTCCAGTGTGTTCAGCCGTAAGAGTTTCACTTTGCTTTGATTCTGTTGATTGCTATTAAATCCTGGATTGCTTTAAATTCTGTGAGATAGTCTTCAAAGTATTACTTATAAATTGTGTGCATTTATTAAAATCTTGCTTGGAACAAAGAGTATCCAAGCCATTGGAAAAGACTGCCTTCTCTTTTATAGTCTAGATTAAAGAGGTTATAGAAATTATTTAAAATTAAGGTAAATGTAGTGAATGATTGTGAGATTTTTTCCCCCTCTCCTCTCCTCCCCTCTCCCCTCCTCCCTTTTCCCTCCCCTCCCATCTCCTCTCTCCTCCCCTTTCTTCCCTTCTCCTATCTCTCTCCTCTCCCCTTCCCTCATCTTCTTTCTTATCCTCTCTTCCTCTTTCTCCTCTCTCTTCCTTCTCTCCCTCCTCTTTCCTTCCATTCTAATATATGCCAAACCAAATATACTTTATAGCCAAGATTCAAAGTAAATTCTTTGTGTCCATAATATTGGTATAAACAAAGTGTTAGTTGAATGCATTCTATTCTAACAGGATACATCCAGGGTTCTGAATCTAGTCCCTTCTTTTGTTCTTAGCAGTATAAAGGCTGGAAGCATGACTCAGTGGTAGAGCACTGCCTCAGCAGAAAACATATCTGATCATGTGTATTTTTTTTATAGGAATATGTGAATAGAATTCAAATAGAGTTCAAATCACATACACGTACACACCCAGAAATGCAAATATCAAGTCATTTTTCTTTCTTTTCTTTTCTTCTTCTTCCTCTTCTTCTTCTTCCTCTTCTTCTTCTTCTTCTTCTTCTTCTTCTTCTTCTTCTTCTTCTTCTTCTTCTTCTTCTTCTTCTTCTTCTTCTTCTTCTTCTTTTTAAAGTAAGAGCTTCCAGGAGCAAGTAAGAAGCTGGAATCTGAGGATGGCAGTTTGAAGACAATTCAGACAAACAAGTCTCCAACAAACACAAACAACAAAGCAAAGCAAAACAAAGCAAAGCAAAGTAAAAACCGCAGAAGTGGAGCTATGGCTCAAGTGGTAGAGTGCTATCTTTGAGCAACAAAGCTCAGAGACAGTGCCCAGGCCCTGATTTCAAGCTTCAGGACACACACACACACACACACACACACACACACACACACACACACACACACACACACACACACACATCAGAGCTTCCCTTATGCTGGTAGAGGCTGAAATCTTAGGACTGAGGTTGGTAGCCAGGCAACCTTATGTCCAATTAAACTATAAAAAGCTGAAAGTAAAGGTATGGTTCAAGTGATAGAGTGTTAGTCTACAGTGAAAGAACCAAATGAGAGCTTGGGGCTTTAAGATCAAGACATAATACTAGCAAAAACAACAAAAAAAATGGACTTCAAATATAAACCAATGCATAATTCACTTATGCCAGTTTAGCATGACAAGTAAGTCACAGAGTTACATACATTGCAAGGGCAGCTGTGTTCTTGGTGCTGGGTAGGAGATAAAGAGAAAGACAATGATTTGTGATTTGTTGAGTGCCTTGTTAAGGTTCCAGTTAGATTTAGGTTTTCTGAGCTGCTAATGAACATTAAGATTTAAGGTCTTTCATTGGCATGAATTCCTCCCAAGAGTCTAATTAATATATTTACATGGTTGTATATTTTGTAGTTTGGTGACTTTTAAAAATTCTCTTCAACTTCCTCTCTCGATACTTGCCTTTGTGTGTGTGTGCGTGTATGTTGGGAGGCGGGGCGGGTCATGGGGCTTGAACTCTGGGCCTGGGTGGTGTCCCTGAGCTCTTCAGCTCTACCCCTTGAACCACAGCATCACTCCCCATTTTCTAGTGGTTAATTGGAGATAAGAGTCCCTCGGACTTTAGTGCCGGGGCTGACTTTGAACCTCAGTTCTCAGATCTCAGCCTCCTGAGTAGCTAGGATTATAGGCGTGAGCCACAGCGCCCAGCTTGATACTTGGCTTTTATTAGAGTAGTGGATATAATTGGACTGGCTACTAGTATTTTGGAGATCTAGTTAAGGGAATTTGAGTTGGCACAACATGTGGCTGTGTTTTCTTGAGATGTAAGTATGTGATCTCCAGACATTTCCATGTCTAGTTAGTTTATTGTCAATCATGCCAGTACAGAAATAGCACCTTAGAATATTTCTGTTGCCCCCTGCCCTGAACATTCAGCATGGAAACAGGAAGATTGTGAGCCCAGAAATCATACCACAGCATTCATGGCCTCTGTGAGGCCAAAACAGGTGAATGATCGAGACAGGAGATTGAAGAAATGGAGAGGAAGGGTCTAATCTTATAAGTGTTGGAATAAAATGGTAGCTTTCTTTTTATCAGGAAAATATTCAGGATTGAGACATAGATGATCACATGTGATCTGTCCCACAGTTTTTGATTTTAAGACTGTGTGAAATCGATTTTATTACAGTTCTTATATTTTTAGGGTACACACTCAAGGCCATTTTATAACTAAATATGTCTATTTAATGCTTAATGCATCCCAGCTATCAATAATAAAAAATAAAATATGTTCGGCCACCCAGAGCAAAGACTGAATTATCTTTTTATTTTCTCTATAAAAACCATATTGCAAAATCATTGTCATATGAAGGAGTAGCCAAGAATATACAGTCCAATAATATAGGAAAACATATTATGGAGACACACTCGGCCATTCATTAATGAAAACACTGGTTTATTTTTCTATATTTTGTAATGCATGTAGCATTTGGAATCTTAAAAGTCTGTAGTATGTGATATTTCCTTTCTCCCTCTAAGCACATATCCACTTCCATTTTGTGTCTGCCCTTAAAAAGTACTCTCCAAGCTGGAAGCACTGGAAGTCCTGCATAATCCAGACCCACCAGGTTTGGCATGAGTCACTTCTAGGCACAATAATCTTATTTAAGCTGCAGCATATCTGGATTTACTTTTTTTTCTAGGGGGCAAACCAGGGGAATGAGGTAAGTAAGGGCAGAGCCCTGGATATCCTCTGGGTCCAGCCTGGATTCATGGCACCCTGGGACTACAGCAGAGGAGGGCATGGTGTGGGACCCATGTCTAAGGCCTCCACTGTCACTTCCTTTCTCTCAAGGCTGGCCTTGATGGCTACCCTTCCTGTAGCACTTGGATCTTCACCTTAGTGGCCCTCAAGGTAGTTTCCTCCTCTTTTATCATCCTTTCCCTCATTTAGCTAGATATCCTTTTCTGGTTGTTTATTGTTGTTCTTATTATCATTCTTTTTTTTGCTCATTTCCCTCTCCTCTTGTCGCTCCACTCTTCATACACTTGCATATTTGTGTACCTGTATACCATATACATATACACATATGCATACACTTGTATACACATCTATATGTCTACTGTTCAGGTCTAGGTCCCAGAATGTTAGCAAACATGCCACCTGAGGTCTTTGGAACCTGTTTTGGTAGGTGGTAAAAACTGTCAGATAGGTGGAGATTTTCTCAACCTTACTATCCCATTGTCCTTTCTTTGTCTCACTCTACCTCTGCATGCCTGGTCTGACTATATAGTGCCTTTCCCTTCCTTCCATCCTTTCTTCCTTCACTCACCTACTCACTCACTCACTCACTCACTCACTCACTCACTCATCTCCATATTCCCTCAGTTTCAAGATGTATAGAGATCAGCTCCCAGATGCCTTTACTTTCTTTTTGTTCCTCTTCTCCTTCTCTCTTCTATTATTAGCTTTGGTCCCTAGTCTTTCTTGAGGGTCATTTTCTACTTGCCCTGCCCAGTCTTGTTCTCCTTTGTGCAGAACAATGCTACCATTTGAATATTTGCCTGATCATTCTCCTGTTCAAAATGGCTCAAGGTATTTTGTCACAGCAAGAGAAAGGTGACTAATGTACTCATATAACCAAGGTAGCATTTAGAGATATTACTTTCAATTGGACAATGAGGATACAGTGGAGAACTAAACAAAGTTTCCGCCCTCATGAAGCTCACATTCTATTATGGAGAGACAGAGCACAAATAACATTTTCGTCACTTAAAACTACTGTCTATACATGGGTCTTACCTATGATACAGCCACACCTCTCCTTGACATCTACCTAGAACATCACAAGCCAGGATACCATGAAGACACTTGCATATCCATGTTCATTGCTGCACTATTTACAGTAGCCAAGTTAAAGAAACAGCCCAGATGCCCTACAATAGATGAGTGGATAAAAAATGTGGTACCTCTATGTAACAGAATTTTATACAGCCATAGAATAATATTATATCATTTGCAAGGAAATGGATGGACTTAGAACAAATAATATTAAGTGAAATAAGGCAAGCTCAGAGACAAACCACATGATTTCTCTCATATACAGAAGCTAGATCTAAAATTCCCAGGGTCATGCTAAATTACACAGGACTCTAGGCATTAACACACAGGGAGACCAGAGGAGGACACTGTTAAAGGAGCTGCACGAAGGCACAATGCCCATGTGCCTCTGATCATATAAAAATACTATTTATTGAAATGAGCTTTGTTGCTGTTTTTGTTTTCTTTCTGTCTTGTTTGTTCTTTGTCTTTGGGAAGCAAATGTTGGCACAGAAATGGACGGACAAAAGGTGAATAAATGCCTTAGTGGTACTCACTAGACACTATGTTGACAATAATTATACAACTTATGGATGGGGATGAGAGAGAAAAACTACTGTTTAAAAAGAAGTGTCTAGGCTGGGAATTTGGCTTAGTTGTAAGGGTCCTCGCAGCATGCACAAAGATCCTTTGTTCAATTGCTTGGTACTACACACATAAAAAAGCTGTCAGTGTTGCTCAAGTGGTATAGCTCTAGCTTTGAGAAAGCCCAAGGACAGTGTTCAGGGCCTGAGTGTAAGTCCCAGGACTGGCAAAAAAAAAAAGTATCCAAAAAGTAATATACTATCTATCTAACTTAAGTAACTGTAACCTCTGTATATTGCCTTTATAATACCAATTAAAAATAAAGAAATGAAATTACTGTTTGAATGTGTATGTATATATCCAATATAAGAACAAAAATGTGTCAGAGAGTAAGAGATGCTGGGGGACAGTGTAGGAGCACACAGAAGACAGTTATGGCTTTCTAAGTAGCCTGGCTTGGGAAGGTCTCACTGATAGATATTTCAGTGACAGTAACATGAGCTGAGGGTGGTCAGCCACATAGAGCTTTCCAGGTGAAAGCCTGGGGGAAGGAGTTTGGTGCTGGACGAGCAGCACAGAGCAGAAGGGCCACAGCAAGTGATAGCAGGAAGTTGGTAACACATCGTGTTGTGGCGCCATCAGCCAACGTGAAGATTTTATTTTTACTCAGAGTGGGTGGCAGAGCTGAAGAGAGTTCTCAGCAGAGGAGAGAAAGGGCTGAGTTACAGTGGACAAGATCACTCTGGATGGTAGCATGTTGAGAGGAGATTGTGTTGGGGACAGGGCTGAAAGCTAGTGGACATTAGATGCTTGTGGCAACAATCCTCACGAAAGATGTTGATGGCTTATCTGGGTAGCAAAGATCAGATCTGAGATCTGTTTTGCACAGCTTTGTTTTTCAAGAAGAAATTGCCAACTGCGCACTTACACATCCAGTTATACCCCAGACCCCCTGCTTCTTGCCTCAAGGGCCCCCTGCAGTGAAAGGGGAAAGGGACATCTGTGGACACTCAGGCACACATCCAGAGGTGTGAGAAGTGAGCCTCGTAGGCAACCCTTGATCAGTGGCACTGAAGCTGGTGGGAAAATGACTCTTCATCTGTTCCCCAGACAGGTAATTCTGGGAATTTTCCAGACACTTTCTTAGAAGACTCTGGGTGAGAGCATTGATTAGCTGAATGATACACCCTTACCTTAGCTTTCTCTCCTTTCCTGTTTTGTAGCCTGAAGTGTCTCATTCCCATCTTTATGCTTGCCTTGCAGTCAGATGCAGTCTGGTGTGTCAGTCTGCTTGGGAATGATGGCATAGTACAGAGTAGAGAGGGAACTTGGCTTTAAAGCCAGTGCTTAGTTTGCTAAGCCAGGAGAACTCCACCTTGGAGCCTAGTGACACATCTGCAGAAAAAATTTAAGAAAAAGAGCAGGGGAGGAGATGTAAAATCAGTGGCATGGTTAGTCAAACACTTCCTGTAAAAGGATGTTTCCATTAGATATTAATCTAATTAGGTCAGTCCAATTCTTTCTTTTATACTTTGACCACTTTGTATCAGAAAAAAAAAGATCCAAGCTGAAGATTCTTGTTGGGGGATCTGCTACCTTATTACCTGATAAATGTTAGGATACTGTGAATTTTGCCACTGATGGTATTTTTTAAAGGGGAATACTTCTCACTATGAAATACTTTCTCAATACAGTTATCACACTTTCGTATGAACTTGTGCTAGCTTTGCATTAATATGATGAAATACTTGAGGCAGCTAAAATAAAAAAAAGTTTATTTAGCTCTCACATTGGGATGTTCAATATCTAAGATGGATTGGCCCCATCCCTTTGATTTCTGCCGCAATGGTAACATGTCATGGTGCCAGTATGTATAAGAACAAGTGGCCACATCTGCAACGGGGGCGAAAGAACCACATTTGCTCTCCTTACAACAGTCCTCTCAGGGATTACAGCAGAACTGCCACAGGTCACTTGAGGCTTCCACTGATCAGCGGACACCCAGCAGGGCCTGCTTCCCAAAGGTTCCAGGGGCATCATCCTGCCAGCCAGCCTTAGATCACAGTGAGGGACACAAAACATGTTCAAACTGTAGCAGAGCTGTCCTAGCCAACAGCTGTTTTGGAGTTTGATACAGCATTATTGTGTCAGACTTTCATTTATTAATTATTCAAATGAGAAGAATTCCATTAACATCACTCTGTGAAATGTAGTATTTTCCCATAGGAATTCTCCCAAGGATCAGGAACCAGGAAACATCTTTCATTTTTTGCATGAGATGAGTTTGTGTAGATAAAAAGAGAAATGGATTCCAGAAGTCATAATTCAATGTTGCCTTTTCTAATTCTCTTCTATTAAAAAGAAATAAAGTCAACACAGTGTGAAAATATTCAACTCACGCAATTTATTTGTAAAATTACCCCTCCGTCCGTCTACTTAAGAATATCCCCCTAATTAACAGTAGATTTGCCAATTACTTTAAGAAAAATAACATAAATCTATTTATTATAAAAAGGAGTTACAAATCTTGAAAAGATGTGGGGTTTTATGAAGTTGATAAAGGAGATGTTGACAACTGTTTCACTCACACAATGTTCTCGATGGATGTAAAATAAGAATTAGAAAAAAAGAATAATAAATAAAAGAGAAAAATGATGATGAAACAGAAATTTATCAAACTTAAGGGGACCATTGAGAATATAATAAAGTCCTAAATTATTTTGTTATTTTTATGTTAGTAAGGAATACCGCAATGGAACATACTACTTTAAAATTTGGCAGAATTGGATATGGTTGGCTCATGCCTGTCATCCTAGCTACTCAGGAGGCTGAGATCTGAGGATCGCAGTTTAAAGCCATCCCAGGCATTAAATTCCGTGAGACTCTTATCTCCAATTAACCACCAAAAAACCAGAAGTGGCACTGTGGCTCAAGGGGTAGGCTGGTAGCCTTGAGCTGAAGAGCCCAGGGACAATGTCAGGCCCAGAGCTCAAGCCCCACAACAAATAACGACAACAACAAATCCAAAAATCCAAAAAACAAAAACAAAATTTGGCAGAAAAATTATGTGCAGATATTAGTTGCTCCATTCTTGTTTCTATAAAGAAATTTATAGTTGAAATTATAATACCAATTTTAAGATATGATAAGGTAAGTCTGCTTTTAAAAATAATTCTTAGTTTTCTTCTTTCCTCTTTCTTCTTTCCATCCTTCCTTCCTTCCTTTTTTTTCTTTCTCTGTGTGTGTGTGTGTGTGTGTGTGAGCCCTGGGGCTTGAACTCAGTTTCTGGGCACTGTCTCTGCACTCCTTTTGCTCAAGGCTAGTGTTCTACCAATTGAGCTACGGCTCCACTTCCAGCTACTTTGAATAGTTTAGTGAAGAGAGGAGTCTCACCAATTTTCCTGCCTAGGCCTGGCTTTGAACTGTGATCCTCAGAGCTCAGCCTCCTGCATAGTTACCAATATAGACATAAGCCACTGGCAACAGTTTTAGCTTTCTTTAAAATAAACAAATATTAATTGGACAAAAGTATTGCATTATGACATTTTCATATGCACACATATAATGCACTTTGATTATATTTATTCCCTCATTACCTTTTCTTATCTGTCTCTCCTTTTCCTCTTTCCACATCTCAAATAATTCCCTTTCTATTTTCATATCTTTTCTGTCTCTCCAAATATCAGAGCAAATGATATACTTGACTTTGTGATACTGAAATTCCCATTCAAATCAACCTTCTGACTGTTATTTACTCTGATGCTAATGTCTGTGTCAAATGGAATTAAAGAATCCTTTTCCCAGTATAAGTTATCCTGTAAGTGAAATTATAGAATAATGAGTCAGGTTTTTTTTGTTTTGTTTTGTTTTGTTTTTAGGAAATAACTGTCTATGTCTTTTTGCTTAGCAGTTAAGTGTCTAAGAAAGGAAATACTTTTGATTGTCAGGAATATGGCATGTAGAAAGGAAAGAATAAAATTCTAAGTGCCTTGATTTCTAAAACAGCTCTTCCAACATTATACTTAAGCAATTTTGCCCAAATCATCTAAATCCTGAGCTTGCTAATTGTACTTTACACCACCAGGCCATATTTATGAGTTTTTTTTTAATCATTGAGAGAAGGTACCATTGAAAATTTAAATTGAATTGATGCCTCATTATTTGGGCCTCTGGATGAGAATGGAAGTACAGACAATTAAAAATTAAATATTTAGAAATATTGAAACCTCATTTTATCTTATACAATTAATTCTCAAAGTTACATTGCATTTTATTTTTACTCTGAAGGTTTTGGACTAAAGAATTAAAATTATAACCTAGCAAACTAAACTGGCAGAAATAATTTACAATTATCTTTGTAAAACTTTTCAGAATATATTCTGGCTAGATTTATCTTTTTTAACTATATCTCATCTGGAAAAATGTTTAAAATTAGTTTGCCTTTTCTGAACACAGATTACTAATAGTGGGTAGTAAAGGAAGTCAGTTTTTTGTTTTTTTGTTTTTTTGGGTTTTTTTTGCCAGTCCTGGGCTTGAGCTCAGGGCCTGAGCACTGTCCTTGGACTTTCGAAAGGCTAGAGCTCTACCACTTGAGCCTCAGCACCACTTTCGGCTTTTTTCTACATGTGGTACCGAGGAATTGAACCTGGGTTTTCATGCATGCTAGGCAAGCACTTTAACCACTAGGCCAAACTCCCAGCCAGGAAGTCAGTTTTGAATTAAAAATTTCTCTTAGATAATCCATGGAGCCAAGAATTTGTATATGGATGACACAGAGTTGCTTGTAACCTAAATTTCAAACATGTTTGTTACTCAGAAACCTTCTGAGTTCAAGCCAGGCGTGGTAGTTTATGCCTGTAACCATAGCTACTCAGGAGGCTGAGATATGAGGATCCCAGTTCAAAGCCAGCCTGGGCACTGAAGTCATGAGACTCTTCCCTCCAATTAACTACCAGAAAACTGGATGTGGCTCAAGGGGTAGGGTGGTAGCCTTGAGCTGAAGAGCTCAGGGACAGCGCCTAGGACCAGAGTTCAAGTCCCATGACCGACAAAAAAAAA
Organism: Megascapheus bottae; assembly: GCF_031878675.1. Taxonomy (NCBI): domain Eukaryota; kingdom Metazoa; phylum Chordata; class Mammalia; order Rodentia; family Geomyidae; genus Megascapheus; species Megascapheus bottae. Next base: position 7,608,189 of record NC_143520.1, on the reverse strand, counting down.
AAAAAAAAAGGAAAAAGAGCAAAAAAAGCTTCTGAGTAATGCAGAAAACTACTGAGTGTTCAGTAAACTAGTTTAAAGCTTTTCAAGATATAGCGTTTCTTGGTCATTGAGGAAATGTTTGAAATTTAGAAGTGTAGAGGATAATAATCTAGTGACTAATACTTTAGAATATTTGTCTTCCAAAGTGCTTAGGTAGGCCAGGCGCTGGTGGCTTGTGCCTACAATATTAGCTACTCAGGAGGCTGAGATCGAGGATCACAGTTCAGAGCCAACCTAGCCTGGAAAGTAACTGAGACTCATCTCCACCTATCCAAAATCTGGGAGAGAATCTATGGCACAGGCACATGCAGTAGAGTACCAGTCCTGAGTGAAACACTAAGGAACAGAGCCCAGGCCCCAAGTTCCAGCTCCAGAACTGACATAGAAAAATGCTTCTATGAACTGAATCTCTTACTACTCTTGAATCTCTTTCCACTATCTCTCTATGAATTAATCAGAGCAGATACTGAGTTCCTGTGTTTCATAGGTAGAAATTGAAACAAAAAAAATACTCAGAGACTTGGCCATGTTCATGTCCTCAAACCCCAAGGGCATTTTACAAGGTCTAGTCATGTGGTTCTGTTCCTTTGTTTTTTGTTTTAATCTGATTTAACACTTGCTTTTAGTTTCTCATAGGTGGAATAAGACACAGAGGTTTTTGTTTCATTTTTCTTCTTGAGGGAAAAGTATTGATAGCCGCAAGTCGTATTTGAGACTGTGTCTCTGAAGTGATAGAAGGGAATTAGTTCTGGCTTATGGGAGCTCAGGGATACTACAGACTCTATCATTCCAAATTGAACAGAGTCAGCAGAAAGGGTGCCATAGGCACAGATTACGGGTCCAGAAGAAAACTAGTTCTGTGGTGTCTTGGCAGTAGAGGGACAGCTGTACCATCATCAAATCCCAGCAGCGACAACAGCAGACTTGCTGATAAAAAGTCCATTCCACTTATAGTTTTCATTCTTTCAGGGTAGCTAGCTATAGTGTGTTATTTTCAAGAGTGCTTAGACATTCAGGAGTTCAACCCTGCAGGCCTAAGAAATTACCACTGGTACTCCTAAGATCTCTTTATTATAATCAAGGTATAATAACTTGATTTTTTTTTGTGGGGCTTGAACTCAGGGCCTGGGCAATGTCCCTGAGCCTCTTTGTGCTCAAGACGGGCATGCTACCCACTTGATTCACAGCACTACTTCTGGTTTTTCCATGGTTGAATGGAGATGAGCGCCTCACCGGGATTTTTCTTCCTGGACTCGCTTTGAACCACGATCCTCAGATCTCAGCCTCTCAAGTAGCTAGGATTGCAGGTGTGAGCCACTGGTGCAGAGTAATACCTTGAATTTTTGAGGAAGTGTTTAGTGAACCCATAAAAAGAAATGTTTGCACAGGGAAAAGTACTCCTTGCAAGATGCAGGACCCGGAGCCCAGAACCAACACCTCAGCTTCCTTTTCCTTTTTTTTTTTTTTTCCTAGCCAGGGACCTTTTAGCATTACTATTTTACCTTTTCCTCCTTTCAGCTCCAACAGCTCCTCATCTATTAACTTGACATTGAGCATGTCTCCTTCAACGGCCACACACAACCTTCTTTTAGTAGGAGGTAAACATGGCTGTACTTTAGGTTCATTTAACATCTTGAACTATTTTTCAGGTGTGTGTGCAAAGCCATACCCTAAATAACTTTAGCTAAACACATTTCCCTTAATTTCTGGCCTCACATGCATAGAAAAGGAAACATACTCCACATGTTTCTGATATTTATCCTTAATTCCTCAAGAGGTATTTTCTGAGACATGGTTGAGGTTCCCGAAGCCCCATAAACCTTTCTCCCCTTAGTTAAACCTGCCTTTCTTAGCTTACTGAAAACTGTTTACTTCCAAGCTCTAATTTTCTAAATCGTTGGTTTATCTATTTAGAATTCTGAAGGAATATATATATATATATATATATATTCAGATTTTTTTCTGATTCAACCTTTCTGATTACTAACAGCCCTCAAAAATTTAGATAACATTGCCTATTGGTCCACCCAGGGCTGAGATAGGTCTTTGTGTAGATATAGAATATAATATCACTTTAGAATAAAATACCTGTCAGTCTCTGGCTTGTCATCAACACAGGGCTATGGAGCAAGTAAGAGGAGAGATGGGCTAGTTACAGGTCATGACATTGCATGTGTCCCCAGAGGGTCTAGAAGAGAGAAGAAAGTCCTGGGGGCACCAGGGATTATAATGGCATATCTAAGATGAAATCTAGGAGAGCAGAGGGAGCAAAACCAGCGGGTGCCCTAGACAGCGATTTGGAGCCCAGAGACACACACCTGTCTTCTGGGATTACAGATTACTGTTGCAACAGGAAAGGGTTGGAAGTCACTGTTCAGCTACCACTGTATTTTCATACAAAGGAAGAAGTGGGTAAAGAACTTCTCTCAGATCTCACATCCTCATAGACCCTGGAGCCTAGGGACATACACTGTGAAAAAGTTACAGGAACTAGGTTCTTTTACTATATCCCTGAAAGAATCAACAAATGCCAGTATTAACCCAAACACCAATATTTGGAATGCAGGAACTGAGGGGAAATGGAGGAAATTCCAGGAAACAGAAAGAAAAGGAGAAGCACTTATAAATAGGTGGGGCTCATTTCCTACTGCGTAAAGTTTTTCTCCAACTGTGCATCAAGGCCTGTGTTTCTGTTATGAAAAATTCCCAGGAGAAGGTAATGAAGTTATCTCAGCCTCACCAGGAATAAAAGGAACACGATCCTGAATGAAAGACAGATCTTACCAGAAAGTTTTCTTAATAGTCCTGCTACTTATCCCTTAATATATTCTCTTGTTTGTTCTTTTTTTTTTTTTTTTTGGCCAGGCCTGGGCTTGAGCTCAGGGCCTGAGCACTGTCCTTGAGATTTCTCAAGGCTAGAGCCCTACCACTTGAGCCTCAGCACCACATCTGGCTTTTTTTTCTATGTATGTGGTTCGAGGAATCGAACCCGGGCCTTCATGCATGCTAGGCAAGCACTCTACCACTAGATCAAACTCCTGGCCCTTGTTTGCTCTTTTTTAATCTAATGGATTCAAGTGTGATTTTGTTGGTGATATAGAAGTGATTAATGCTTGGTAAAATAATAACTACCTCAAGTGTGGGTAGGATGTCTGACTATAGATCAATCCTGTGTTCATAGGCAATTTCTGTTGAGCATAATGTTCTCAAGGCAGTGCTTGGCTCAGGTGTGTGAATGGCAAGGGTAAATGAAGGGTCCAGGATCCAGAATTCAGTTGTTTAATCTGCATTATTAGCTCTGATTTTCAGCTAGCCATCCTCATGGGTCTAGGACCTGATTTTGCAGGCACATTCCGAGGATGAAGAGCCAACTATGGGCTACCACTGGTGGTTCATGGCTGCAGCCCCATCATCCTCAGCTCTTCAGCAGGCTGAGATCTGAGAACTGAGCTTCAAGCCAGCTCAGGTAGGAAAGTCCATGGGATTCTTATCTCCAGTGAACTAGCAAAAGGCTGGACAAAAGTGTGTGGGTCAAGTGTGTGAGCCAAGCAGGAGGGGGAGGGCCTACATTCAGGCCCCGACATCACCACGTGGTATCTTCCATAGGAAGTGACTTGCTGAATGCGATGGCAGGGATACTCTTACCCATGCTCAGGAGACTGAGTGTGGACTTAGCATCACGCAAAAGATCTGTATTTCTTTCTCAGTCTTTATCTTTATGATAGAAAGAAGAACCAAGACCAGTGTCACCTGTCTAACCCAGGAAAGTAAGTTCACAGTAGGAAGAGAAGAAGCTTGTCTCTCCTCAGCATTCAACATGTGATGGCTCCAGTCCTGCATTCGGCTCCTGTTAGTTACAGAGAAAATCTAGTGGCTTCCTGTACAGTTAGCAGAGATGTTTTCATAGACGCCAACCATCTCCCCATATCCCCACCAACAAGGATATCTTCCCCATGAAAATAAACTTAAATGCCCCGCTCCCTTCCTCCATCTCCTGCAAGAGATCCACTCTAGTGAGGAGACCAGGGCTGACTTCACAGAGCTGGCCGGTCTCTGGGCAATGTTACTTGACTTATACATATTTTATGATGTTTGGCCGTTGGTGCTATTTAGATGAAAATGATTTCCAGATTATAATAAAGGCTGCCCTCTATTAAAGGAGCGTAGTTAGATTACTGGCCACATTAAAATCCTCAAATCTGTTGAACCATCGATCAAAGCACAGCGGAATCAGGAGTTTCAAAGGTTGGGAGGGGGTGATACGGGGAATCCAATGCCTGCATGTGGTATTCTTGGCTTATAGCAACTGCTGAACCTTGGAAAGATTTATACCCTGTTTATTATGGTGCTGTAGCATCACCAAGGATATAAACCAGTCACTGGCACTTTCTCAAAGAACACATCATTGTGACTCGTTATAACAACAGTGCTGTGATATGTGCTCGTAATATTTATAAAGGCTAAGCTACGAAAACACCACATGCCAACTGTCTGCAGTGATATATCACTGAAAAGAAACAAAAAATGTACAAGGCATCATGGTTTAAATGAACTCTGAAACAATCATGCTGCTTTGCCATGCAGTTTGGCTGTCTGGGCCTCCAGTGTCCCATGCTGCTTTCCAGGATTTGCTGTGGCTTGGCTTCAGGGCCCCTTCTTGTAGCTTCCTTTGCTATTTTGGGAAGTTGTAAGTGTTAGCAACCTCATTTCTTCCTGGATCTGATTACTCTGTGCCTAGGTGGAAGGACTTGTTAAGAAAGCTGAATTGATACATATGGGTTGACAGGAGTTTCAAGCAAGTGTGGGAGACTCCATGGCCAGGCAAAGGGTGGAACAAATGGTTTGGTTTCCTGTAGAAAGAAAAGTGCGAAGAAATCATCTTCCAGGGGCAGACAGGTGGCCTGGCTGGTGGTTTTGCTTCTGATTTGGGGTTTGGTCTGTGAAGATGATTCTGGGGTTTTCACAACCTGGCATGGTGTGATGAACCAACAATCCCCCAGGGAGACAGCATTTAGATTATTAAAACCATAACAGTAGCCATGGAGGGAGGGAGAGAGGAAATAGAATATTGAAGAATCAACCCACAAAATAAGCATAGAAAGCTGACTTTTGAGGGTGGGCCAGATGCATTGCTCATGAATGATTTTATCTAGTAAAAGCCTAGTGCTCGTTAAAATCCCTCAAATTGCTGCAAGAAGGAGAGAGGGAAAGAAGCCAAGGAAAAGAGAGCAAGTGCTCTGTAAAGAAGGAACTCAGAATACATGGATCCAAGCAGGACTTTTTGTGGTTAGTGGGTCAGCAATGACATGTGGAAGGCAGTAGTCCCTCCGTGACAGGTACACAAAAACACATTGGTTTGGATAGACTTTGTTTGGATAGAGTTCCAAACAGATTTGGAGGTAGTTAGCTAAACCTTTTGGAAAAAATCTGTCAGAATGTTTATATACATTTTATATATACATTGGTAAATACATGCTTAAAGTATACATTATCTTTTTAGCTAGCAATTCCTTCCCTCCTCTACAGTGCAGGTATATTTGTCTTAATGAACACTTTTTTGTTGTGTGTGTGGGGGGGGGGCGATCTATCATTTGAGCCACAACTCTACTTGCAGCTTTTTGCTGGCTAATTGGAGAAAAGAGTCTCATGGACTTTTCTGCCCAGGCTGACTTCTAACTGCAGCACTTAGATTTTTCAGCCTTCTGAGTATCTAGGATTACAGGCATGAGCCACCAACATCTGTAGTTCTTAAAAAGTCTGAAGTTAAAACACACTTTGGTATTTGGAAGAAGCAATGCCTAAATAGCTCTGAGTCCACCTATATGTACAATCAAAATATCACTGGAAGAAGAACAGCCTACAAAGTCACTCCTGCATCCCAGTGCCAATCACTAGATGCAAAAGCCTCTAGAAAAGGAAAGAGAGGAAAAAGCCAAAATGTGGATGGTGCCAGGAGACCCAAGACAGTGAAGAGAAGCCATAGCTGGTCTGAGAAGCAAAGTGCAGGAGAAGAGGCAGACCTAAAGGTCAAAGGATTCTGTGAACACATTGCAGAGATTTATTCTCGAAGGTTGAACAAAGGCAGTAGCCATATTGGCATCAGAATGCAATGCCTGGGTGAGCGCCCAGTTTCAGATTTCCTACAGAATTCCTACTCTTGCCAGAAATCTCAGCAGGGAAGCAAACTGGGGTCCAGTGCTTTGAGTACTTTGCAAGTTGTTTGGGAATGTCTGTGCCCTTCTGGAGAAAGCCGACTTGCTTTATCCATGCTCTATCAATCTGCCATCGTTTAGAAGAACTAAATTAAGTTCAAATACTTTGTAATGCTATTTGATAGTTTGAAGCAAAGTTGTATTTTATCAGACTCACATTGTCATCTTTCCAACAACGAGGCTGAAGAACTGCCCTCTGAGCATGAAGTTTAAAACAACAGCAACAAAAAAATCTGTATTCCTCACTAGCCACAGCCTTCATATTTACCTGTTGGAACTTTTCTCAGCTTAGAAAAATGTTCAGTAAAGCAGCCTTAATCATTGACTTCCTCACAAAGGTTAAAATTTGATGTGCATACTGGGAAATAGGTTGGCTTCTGAGTTGTGTTTGTGTGCTTCTGTTGTCATCAGCTCCAAAGACTTAACAATGAAAAGAGGTTCAAGCGTAGAGTTGGATACTTGGAAAAAGTGACTCTATCCTACCAGGTTTTGGAACTGAAAAGCCAAGGATGCTGAAGTCCAGTGGTGAAACCTTCGAGTGGGGTGGACAATGGGTCCCTCTCGAGCAGCAAACCATCTCATCCATCCATCAACCTGGTTGATCGCTGCATCGGTCTCAAAGATGGCATTGTCTTTTCACTCTTTTAGATGTGACCTTACTTAGTGACAAATTCTCATCATTAAAAGTTCAGCATTAAAAAATTCAGCTGGAGAAAATCACATGCTATTTTCCTTATTCTTTTTCAGTACTAGGATTTGAATTTATGACTTTGCTTTATGCTAGTCAGTTGCTGTACTACTTTAACCACTTTCCTGGCCTGTTTAGCTATAGTTAATTTTTAGATGGAGTCTCTAGTTTTTTGTCCTGGGACAGCAAACCTCCTACCTGTTTCTGCTTCCATCTATCCAGAATTACAAGTGTGTACCACCACACTACTTTCTTTTTGATAATATACACTTTATGTTCTTGCTTCCATGACTTCACCTTTAAATAAGGAAGACCCTTCTGCAAATTCCTGCCATTTTATTCCTAATAGAATGATACCTTGATCAAGTGCCCTTGATTTTATAGATGAAGAAATCAAATCCAGGAATTTCTTCCACATTTCAACATGAAAGAAACTGTTTAATGTGAGACTGAAGGGCTTAGCTCCCAAAGCCAAATAAAATGATCTAACCGAGCACTTCCATTCTTCCTGTTGTGTTCCAAGTGAAGATTAAGGATCAAAGCTAGCATTGGAACCTGAGCTGCTCCCCTCATTTCCAGGCTGTAGGAAACAGGTGTAACAATGTGCCCAGGTGTCTTCATCTCAGGACAGCATCCTGGTTCTACTTTCATAGTGGCACCAACAGTTGCAATCAACAGTGGGTCCCTCTCCCCAGATTTGGTCTTGATTACAGTCAGATGTGGGCTTCCCAGGAGTCTTGTCTTAGGATACTCTGCAGTTTGGACTGGCTGAGGTGGAGTAGAAAGTGTGACAGGAGACAGGAGTACCTCTGGCCCCAGGAACTTTTGGAAACTTGGAATGTGTCACTGTGAAAGCAACTTTCCCTGAGTTCTATCTCTCTTTCCTGAGTCTCAGAATATAAGGCATCATCTAGAGAGCCAGGTCTCCACAGATAGAACCCTGAGGGAAATCTAACTTTTGCTCTGGGCAGGAGGCACTCTGGGAAGACTAGTTCAAAATCTGGACTGTAATGATCCCTGTGGAACTCCTCTTCAACTGTAAAAAGCAGTTTGTTTACTCCAGTCTCCATCAAATCCCTCCTCAGGGAAAAATGGTGACCACCCCAGGTCCAGTGTGGTTTTACATTCAGAAAATTACCTCTCTCTATATCTTTCTCTCTTTCTTATCTCCATGCTCCCTTTCTGTTTCTTTGTTTCATCCACGCACACTTCCCAGACTTGCTGTAGAGCTTTCCTCCCTTCAGACTCTCTGCATCCCCCATTTCTCTACCCAGTGCCAGCAGAGAAACAAAGACCAGGCAGCCTAGAGGAGAAGAATCTTGTTTGGGCCCTGCATTGTTTTTGCAATCTAAGACTATGGGTTATAGGCTCCAGAGAAAGACTCAAAAGCAACACAGTTCCAAATATCAGCTGGAAAGGGTGAACACATTCTGATTGCAGGGGAATTTCTGCTTGAAGAGAGGGAATGCCTGGGTTCCCCAGTGTGGGTAAAGGCCACTGGCAGAGGCTGGGATAGCTCCTGAGGCTTCCTGTACCGTAGGCAGATGACAACCTGCCAGGCAAGACGTCCCCAAGACTTCTCCGGGCTCTACTCAAGGACGCTGGAGAGTTGAGTGGCTGGGTGGTGGGTTTTCTCTTCAGTTCTCATCAAATGGTGCTCTATCTTGATCTTGTCAACCAGTCAGAAAAGACACCATTTCTCCAGCTCCTTGGGAAGGAGTGGGTGGCTCTTCCCTGCACTCAGAGGGCAAGTGGGCTCAGACCCCACTTCTGCACTTAGGTCTGCAGCACTGAAGATATCTGTTTGTCAATGGTTGGTTCCAGCCAGTAGCAGGAGTGCAAAGAAGTTCTACAAATGTTCTGAATCTATTGGATTTGAGCATGTATCTCAGTTCACAGAGCAGACTGTGATAGCCACATTTATAGGAAGAAACTATGAGATCATATTTAAAGAAAAGAATTTCACAGAACCTTACCATCTTATAAATACCTAGAAAGCAACCTAAAAACTACCTTTAAAGACTTGGCTGTTTCTCAGACCCAGCCAAGAGAGAATTGAGAGGTAATTCAGAAAGTGGCCTGGGCCAATGCGGCTGTCAGTCTTCCTTGATATTTGATGTACTCCAAGGAACAGATGAAGACCAGAACCTTCAAATGAGGGGTCCGGGCTTGTGAAAATGACTCAACATGTTTGCAGGGTAGACTTGAAAGTGTGCAACCCAGATGTAAATGTTAAGTTGCTCCCAGCCAGCCACAGCTGGTCTTCAAGCTGTCTTCAGACAGAATGGGACCACGCCCACAGCTGCAGCCAAGCCATGCTATATGAAACTCCCTCAGGGCCCAATGCTGTGAAAAGAACAGTTTATTACACAAAATAAAACAAAATGCCAGCTCATCTTTACAGTTTCATGGTCTGTCTTGGGGAACAGAAAAGCAAGTTTTAGTTTTCACTCATGTACACTGGGAATCAAGTGTATATGCTTGGGGCCACTTTAGGGAATATGTGGAAAGTTCTCTGTTGTGCTGTGGACTCACTGTCTGACCACAGACATACCATTTAACTTAACCAATTACTGTGGCTTGTTTTTGTGAAGTGAGAGAAATAATGTTTTCTATTTACTTCATGGAGAGATGAAGTTAGATTTGAATTGAAATACCAAAAACATTCTAATCACATTCTCTGTTATTTCAAAGACAACTGAGCTTAATTCAATAGTTTGCCTTGACATTAGTTTTAAGTAATTCATTCAACTAGATTCTGGGTTTTTAAGCTTTTGAAGGAAAAAGATACTCCTGAAAAACTCTGAGACTGGAACACAGAGGCAAATGTTAGAATTTTCTGTCCTAACCACAAGAAAACAAGAGTCAGTAAAAGATTATTATTGTCCAATGATGCATTGGACCTACGGAATGAAAGATAAAGGTTCTTTTCCTTGCTGACTGCCAGTGGCTCATGCCTACAATCCTAGTTCCTCAAGAGGCTGAGAGCTGAGGATCACAGTTTGAAGCAAGACCAGAAAGAAAAGTCCATAAGGTTCTAATCTGCAATGAAAAGTCAAAAGTGGAGCTGTGAATCAAGTGATAGAGTACTAGTCTTCAGTGAAAAAGCCAAGTAAGAGTGAAAGGCTTTGCATCCAAGTCCTACTATGCCTCCCCCACACATACAAAATGTTCTTTCCCATGGTATTTAGCAGACTGGATGATGTTTACTCAGCATAAAATAGGCAAAGAACAGGCCCTGGTGCTCTGATTAGCTCTGGGTAGCTAATGTGTTGAATTGGATTCAGAACCTGAGAAAACAGTGAGCATGTGCCGGCAAAGGAGACACCAAGCTGGGTATGGGTGTGAGAGTGTGTCTGTGGCACACACACATCTGAAAGAAACATGAACTAAGTTGATCGACCAGATGTTTTGTCTACTAGGCAATGCGGAGAAGTAAGAGGTTCTTCTCGACGTGGGTACTTGGTATCATATAGATGAAATGCTTAGATGAATAATTGAAGATTCCCTCTAGATATTTCTGATATCCAAAACAGCTGAAGGAATCCTCACTTTAATGTTCAGAGGCAGGAAACAGAAGCGGGAGACAAGAGAAGTAGAGTAAGTAAGGATGAGGACCACGGATGACCTCACCCTATCGGTGGACAACCAGATTGAACTCTGCTAAAGTGCCACTTCCCAATGACAGTGACTTCAAACCAGAACTAAACTTGAACCTATACTCTTTTGTGCAGTGCACTAAATTTACAATTGTGCATTGTGATCCTGGAAAGTCATAAGAACCAGAATGACCTCAAGAGTGAAATAGAAATATGTATGAAGAAGAGTGGGATAGAGGTTCTTTTTTTCTATTTTTTTTTGTTTTATTTTTTTGTGGGTCCTGGGGCTTGAACTCAGCCTGGGCATTGTCCCCGATCTCTTCAGCTCAAGGCTACTGCCTTACCCATGAGCCAAGCCTCACTTCCCATTTTCTAGAGGTTAATTGGAGATAAGAGTTTCGGGTCCTTTTGTGCCCATGCTGGCTTTGAACCATGATCTTCAGATCTCAGCCTCCTGAGTAGCTAGGATTATGGTATGGGCCACCACGCCCAGCGGGATGCAGGTTCTTTATTGCTCTTAGTGCAATAAACTGATAGTCCCAGTGACTGTTGATTATTAACAATCCAGAAAGCACTCTAATGTTACTATTTGGTCAAGCAGCAAAACATCCTTTCTCTCTCTCTCTCTCTCTCTCTCTCTCTCTCTCTCTCTCTTTCTCTCTCTCTCTCCCAGTTTCTTTGTCTCTTTCCATCCATTTACTGGTTTACTTGTTTTTAGTTTTACTCTGTGTGCGTGCGTGCATGCGTGCGTGCGTGTGTGTGTGTGTGTGTGTGTGTGTGTGTGTGTAAAACTCAGAGCCTGGGTGCTGTCCCTTAGTTTTTTCATTCAAGTCAAGTGTTCTCCAACTTCTGGATTTTTGCTAGTTAATTGAAAATAAGAATCTGGTAGACTTTTCTGCCTGGGATGACTTGAAACCAGGAGCCTCAGATTTTTGTCTGAGTAGTTAGGATTATAGGTATGAACCGCCAGCACCATGTGGTTTACCTATTTTGAAGGTAAAGAACTTGTTATGAATTCTGGTGACACACGTACTGCCTTTTCTGTTTGGTGCTGTGCCTGTCAAGTTTTCATTTCTCTGAGATTCTACCTCCCTATCTCCCTCCCAATCCTGTTCCCCGTCTGTAATACAAATGCTTTTTAATTTTTTGTTAGTTTAATTAGTGCATGAATTCATGTTGATTGATGAATTGATGTGGCTTATTGGCATGAAGTTCTCCTCCCCTCCCCTGTCTGTGTGCAATAGAAACGGCTGGAGCAGGCGACACCTGCTTTGATGTGGCAGATGCTCGGTTTGATGCAGAATCTCCTGCCCTTCAGCTGAGCATCTTTAGTCTTTGGGGAAACATTTTCATCACTATGGTGGGATGGGGAGAGACTAGTGGTGAATGGTTGGGGGCAGGGGAGGGAGAGTGGTAAGAAAGTGATGGCTGAGAAGCAACATACCTAAGGATCATCTTTATATTTTATTGGACTGACTTTGAAAAAGTCATTGTTCACGCCCAGGGCCCAGGAGGGAAGGAGACCTTGACTCTTTGCCACGGTAGTGAGGCAAGTGTAAGTTAGTGCAGTGACTTGAAAATTTCCGATGCCTCTTGCCAAAGAACTAAGCTGAAATTAGCACACAGTTGGTAACAATTTGATTTCTGGTTTCACTGTGATCAGTGAGGATTAATAGTTAAAATTTTTATTTCTAATCTCATTGTAGCCTGACTAAGAAAAGCAGTCACTTTCTTGAAAACTGCTAAACGGAGAGCAATTTATAAGCTCTTTGAGAGAATAAAGGCTAACGTGTTAAGGCCCACTTTTCAGACCATAAAAATTTCCAGTTTCTCCAATGGTCTCCATACTGCTCTGTTTGGAAATCTGGCCACATCTGGGGTCAGGAAAATTTACAGCTAAACTGAGATGGCTGAGCAACTTGAATGCTATCTCCATGGTGTCAAAACTCCAGAAATGTTGTCCTGTTCCTGGGGGAAAATTAGTATTACAGAAAAGGGTAGGAGGTAGGAGTAAAATATCACCACACATACCCTCCACACCCACACCCTGTATGTATAATATACATTACACATATGCTGGTCCTGGGGCTTGTATTTAGGGCATGGACATTGTCTGTAGGCTTTTTTTTTCTGTTCAAGGCTAGTACTCTACTACTTGGGCCACAGCATCACTTCTGGCTTTTTGCTGAGTAATTGGGGACAAGATTCTCAAGGACTTTCCTGCCCAGCCTAGCTTTGAACTGAAGTCCTCAGATTTCAGTCTCCTGAGTTGCTAGAATATAGTCTGGAGCCACCAGCAACTGGCAATGCTCTCTTTTTCCCTCCCTCTCTTCCTCCCTGCTTTCTCCCCCAAGGGTCTATTGAACAGGGTTTCATCACTCTTCTCTCTCCCATTCTGTGGAGATGCTCTCTAAAGATCCTTAAGGAAAACCTCCACTGCAGCCTTGACTTTGCCACGTTGCTCAAATTCCCACCCATATTGACTTGTCCACTCATTTCTTCTCTGCTTTGAGTATCTTGAGGGCTCAATATCTTGTGCTCTCATTTCCTGTTTGTTCAACCACATCTAAGGGAGAGCTTGGAGGTCCAAGCTCAGGTGGGTGTCACTCACTGATGGAGTGGGAACTTGAGACTCAGGTAATGTGTGGGACCTTCTAGTAGACCTTTAAATGTCCTTCTGCTTCTCAACTCTGTCATTCCTAACTTAAAGCTTGCTAAGTAAAATGCTGTTTGGTGCTGGGCTTAGTACTGGCAAGAGCAACCTGGGCAACTGGCTTTTTGGCTTTCCTTTTGCCTCTTCAAACTGGCTATTTGGGCACCCTACTAACTCTCAATTTCACAGTCCTTTCCTTCTGCCATGTGAGTGACACCCATAGCTCTCTTTCTTACCCTGTTTTGGAGTAATCCTTTGTGGTCTACTCTGGAAGAGTCTATCTTGTCTAAGCTATGGAGCTCTTTCCCATTTTGGATAATCTAACTCATATACTTTATGATTCTTGAATTTTTTAGAGTTCTAATTTTCCCCTCAGTGACCAAGAGAAACTTTCTTGTTCTTTTTAATTCTTAGAGCAGAGAAAAATACACAATCATTTAAACTTGGAGTGGATGAAAAATATTTGAACAGAGTAGTCCTTATTGAAGTCTGTCCATCCATCCACACATCGATCCATCCATCCATCCGTCCATCCATCCATCCATCCATCCATCCATCCATCCATTTGTCTACCTACCAAACTACCTATCATTTAGGTCTATGTTTATATCTACATATTTAGCTTAGGTCTACTTAGTGAAGGGCTACATCTGCTATTTGAAAGTTGCTGACTTACATAAAATATCTTATCTAATGGTTTTATACCTGTGTGGTTTGGATTTCATTTGACTGCATGTAGTAGAAATGTGACTCTGGTGACTTAACAAGGACAGATTATTTTCCCTATGTAAAAAGAGTTAAGGTATAGGTAGCACAGCAAGTATAGGTATCATTTAATTGCTTAAATAGTTAAGGGTTGATAGCTTTGTTCAATGTCATTGTCTTTTTGTGTGTGAAGTTTTTCTTCATATGATTGACACTTGGCTGCTTGAAAACAGGAAGAAGGAAGATGAACACAAGCCAATCATATTCTCTTTCTCTTTCTGTATAGGGATAGGAGTCTTTCCTGAGCACTTGCCTGCATTTGTGATCAGGACAATGGCACATGCTTCACTTAGTTACAGGGAAATAGGTTAGGTAGGTACTGTAGTTGAAGCAGAAGAAATTGAGTGAGCCATTCTACCATACCTGTCAAGGCCCATGAGTTGTTCAATATTATTTATGAAAAAAGAAGAGGAAAACAATGATTTGTGTCTGCATGCATGATATAATGAATGAGACAAATTTTCAAAGATTCTAGTTCCTATCATCTTTGAATATAAAGTTGGCATATGGAAATGCACAGAACAGAGAGCGGAAAACCATTCAGGGAAGAAGGCTCCAGCCCAAAGCCTTTTGCAAAAACCAGAGAAGTGATACCCAAAGCTGCATTGAGTCTGAATCTTCTCAACACGGCTAAAACAGAGAGACATATGCATTTTGCTTTGAAGGCTGGATCAGGGAGGCACTTGTGCAGGAAGAAAGGTGGGCACAGATCACATGTCTCTTGACCCTAGTTGTTCTCTGGAATAACTTGGGAAAGTATTTAAAAATAAATCAAACGATGATCATTGCATCCTCCTTATGAAAAGCTGCGAGGGACATTCTTGCAGGTCTTTCTTAGGACTGTGTGATTGTTTCTGCCTTGTTGACATGTCCAGTCTCACCAATGGCCTGGATTTCCCTTTGCATTTTGATTGTTAGGAAGCCAAGGAGAAATTCTACATTAGCAGAAAGGCCTTCATCCCTCTCTCTTCCTATCACTCTTGGAATTGTTCCATCCCCAAATTTTAGATTCTTATTGTATTTCCTCCAAGTCTTGGTAGAATGAAGAAGAGGATTAATACAAATAAATCAGTTTAAAATTAAATTAAATATAAATAGAACACTGAAATCCCTCACCATCGCCCAACTGAAATTCCCCTATCCTAGTTGTAACATGACTATGGAATGAAGTTGCAAAATTTGATTCTTTTTCTTTCCATAATTCACTTCAACCTGGTTTCTTTGGTACAAGAATGTTCTCAGTGGGAATCAGTGGGAATGTTCTCAGTGAGAAAATCCCAAAGAATAGGGAATAGTCTCAGTTCCCAAGAGACTTAACTTTGCTTTTGGAATATAAAGGAATTAAGATTTAAGAAATCAGATGTTCAGTTTACTCTAATAGAGTCCAGTAGAAAATAGCTACCTTGGTATTTTGCCTTAAAGTTTCTTCCCAAGTTTATCGTCTTAAGCCTGTTCTTTTTTGTATGGTGCTAGGGTTAGAACTCAGAATGCTGGACAAGCAGCTCAGTCCCTTTGCCCCCAGCCCCAAGAAGCCTCTGGAAGAAAGCAGCTGTTCCAACCATTCCCTCTGAGACCCAGAACCAGAAAGCTCATTGCTTGATCATTTCATTTTACTAAGGCAGCACTTAAGCTTTGATTTTCACTGTTGTCCAATATCAGTTATTTGTTTACCAGACATGCTTTAGATAGCTACAACCCATTTGTAAGTCACTTATTTTGTACATTATGGCTTCATGTCTGGCAAAGTGTTTCTACGTTGCCTATTATCATAAAACTTAAGAACTCTGACAGAGGTATTAGGAATCATAATGATACAATATTTATGAGACAAACTACCAGGTAGGATCTAGTGATGGGAAAATAGCAAGCAAGCATTTTCAAAAGAAGCCTGCACTACATCAGCCACTGTTAACTCATATAGAGTTAGAAATAAGCCAGATGTCTAGGATCAGTTTCTAATACTTGCTGTGTGGCTTTCAGCAACACATTTAACCTTTCTGGATTCTCCCATTCAAGGAGGACAGTTAAAATGACATGGATATTTTAAGGCTTAACAAGTAGGCAGAATCTCAAGCTTATTACTTGGTATTCTGAATTGAAAAGCATAAACAATAACAGATGCCAGGTTCCTCTGTTGTTGACTTGGGTTCTGATTTTAATGTAGTGCGGAGAGGAGCCAGCCTTTCCTTGCATGACTCACTTAATTTGAAATTATAGACAAGCAAGCAAGGACAAATTTAGACAGAAGAGGGATATGAGTTCCATCCTTTTCCTTCTCTACTTACCTACATCTCATCACTTGGGGTGGAAAATTTGGTGCCCATACTTATACCATCAGCATATCTTACCCGTAATTACATGACCACCACTTTTTCTTTTTAATCATGGAAGATCCTATAGAGAAGAAATTAACAGCAGTGAACTTTGACCTACAATGATCATGCTGTGAAAACTATACAAAGTCTCCAAGCCATGGCATTGACCATGGCTGTTGTAGAAATTAGATAGCTAGCTTTCAGGGTAGGGGCTGTCTTCCACAGACTTTGTACCTTGCTCTCCTCTCTGGTAACCAGTAATGGGTGTTCCCAGTACTGCTAGTTTCTCCTGTCTGTGAGTCCAAATAGGAGTGATAATTAGGATAAATAAGCCATTAACTTTGTGTGTGATACTAGTAAAATATCTTGCAGTAGAATAAAATTTAAGAATCAGAGATCCCACCCAGCTTCAAATAAAAATTTTCAATAGCAGTGTGATCTCTCAGGAATAATTTGGTGGCAGATGTGTCTGATAGATTCCTCCATTGCTGTATTTCCCCGGTGTAGATTAAGAGGCTGAAGGTGACTTTGTTCCAAAGAGAAAAGGATGCTATTCCATCTCCATCCTCTTGCCTCCTTCACTACCCAGACATTGCAGGACCTTAATTTTATTTATCAGAGAACTATTGAGACTCACTATTTTCTGTGAGACTGCCCACACCATATAGGCAGAGACCTCCCTCTTCCTCCTGCCTCCTCAAACCTCCTCTTCTTGATTTAATTCTGTCACCAGGCACATGATCCTTTTAGAGTCACTCAGATGAGATCTGGGAAAGAGCAAGACACAGAGAGTGAGAAGGGGAGTGTTCCTCTCTTCTGGTGGGAGTTTTGGAGAATGGGAGCCCTTAGCATATCTGATTTGGGTAGGCATACAGGCTGAGAGGTTTAAAGTGTGTTCAGGAGGAACTGAAGTTTGAAAGCTGTTACCAAAGGGAGAGAACATAAAGCATATCTGGAAGAGATAGAATGATTTCCATTATTCAGGTGTTCCTACAGGGTCCTGTCTAGAGGATGCTGATGAAGTGAGCATCGATTCTAGGAGTCATAGTCTTGTTTGATTTAAACTGAACACCATGTCCCTTTATACATCCTCCCTTCACCCAGCTATCAATCTCTCTGGACCCTCTGAATCCATTTCCTTAGCATAGTTCTAAATGTGGCTTCAGAGCAAGGTACCATCAAACTATGTGTCTAAAAGTGAGGGAGGACTTGCTCCCCCTTCTCCTCTCACAATGGCGATAGCCATAAATTGTGGGGGAAGCTAGACCTGGGCTCAAATTCCAGCTTTACCATATTTTAGTGATGCAAACTTGAACACATCCTAATCTCTGTGAACCTCTGCCCCTGGATAGGGTTAGTTACATCTTTTGGGATATTATTATTAGTTTTTTATATTATTGGGCTCTTCACTCAGGGAATCTCTCTTACTCTAGAGGCTCGCTTCATACCATTAAGACATACCCACAGACTTGTTTTATACCAGTGACTTACACTCTGTACAGAACCATGCCCCAACCCCTGGATTTGTCTACATGTAACATCGCTAGGATTACAGACATGCATCATGCACCCAGATTGCATCCTTAGCGTCTTTCAAGACTTTTCTACCCAGGCTGGCCTGGTCCTACAATCTTCCCAATCTCAGCCTCCCAGTGGCTTGAGATGATGACACACAGCATTGCACTAGCTATGGGTTGTGTAGACCTCTCAGAAACTTTTTTTGTCTGCTCTAATACTCAAACTGAGAGCCTCCTGTTTTCAGCCTCCCATGTAGCTTGGATTACAAGAAGAGCCACTGGACTAACATATTTGTATACATTCATACATATGGACTTAAAAAGACTCAATATCATTAAACTGAAAAATGTACATAAAGTATGCCAGACATAGACAGCTCTCAATAAAAAGAAATGTAGACCTATTACATCTTCTGTTCCCTCTTCACAGGAGACATTCTCTCCGGTTCTTTGAACTTAGTTTCCTTTTCAGCATTTCCTTTGCCACTGAGATTTCCTAAACGCTCCACACAAAGGACTTCTCCCAGCTCCAGCTTTGAATCTGCCTTCTAGCCCCTAGGGAATGAAACTATTTTTTTGGTATGTGTTTATTGTTGTGGTTCTGATTATTATTAATTCGCCATCAAAAGAAAGTATATCCTTAATCAGTTAGTTTCTGCATCTCATCGCACACATTTCCAAATCAAAGCCTTGAGATGCACAACTCAGCCTGCTGGTGAAGCATGCCTTTTAGTTTAGTTTGTGTAACTCATGCAAAAAATGCTCCTCATAACCTGCTTCCCTAATAATTCTTGAGGGTTGAACTTATGCTCAGATAGTTACATCTGGTTCTAGAGTTAACAAATGGGTCAGAAGGAAAAGGAGGAGTGAAAAAACCCATCCATCCATCCATCCTTCTACCACCTTCCCCCTCTGGCTTTTTTTCTCAGTGTGAAGTCATTTGCTTTTCTTTCTAGCTCTTACCAAGTCCTCAGAAGTTGAGCCAGGCAGCTGGTGAGGTTATAGCTTGGGCAAAATGTGTTCTAATGTTATCAGCTTTAAAGGAGCACATGGAGCAGAGAGGAAAGATGGTTTGTGGTATTTTTGCTTATTAAATTTGATGGTTGGATTATGACATTTATATTTATTAAATGTACAGAATCTCATCCATCATGGTTGACAGTCAGAACATGTCCTGTGTGGTTGGCATAGCTGTCTCTTCCTGCAAAGAGATCTAACATTTATTCTTATTTGGGAGACTGAGGAGAGGTGCGGAGAAAAGGAGATCCACCCTTCAGTGCCACCAC
Organism: Megascapheus bottae; assembly: GCF_031878675.1. NCBI lineage: Eukaryota > Metazoa > Chordata > Mammalia > Rodentia > Geomyidae > Megascapheus > Megascapheus bottae. Next base: position 7,589,115 of record NC_143520.1, on the reverse strand, counting down.
CCTGGGGAAATGGAGCTATGAGATAAGTGTTATTGTGTTTGATTCTGTCATGTTAAGTGGCTTTATCCTTGTCTGGGTTGTGAGTCTGTGGATGGAATACTTGGCTACATGCACAGCAGTGCCAGTAAACCTAGCATAGGAAAAATATAGAGAGAGGGAGAGCCCTTAGCTTTGGCCCATTAAAATCCTGGCATTGGCTAGGGTTGAAATAATGCCACATTGGCTTGGTCTAGTGGCTGGAGCACTTTAGCAGCCAGGCATTTTCCTTCTGCTCTGTATTTTATTACCTACCAGATGTGGGCCTCTTGGATATTTTATTTGAGCACCAGGTGAGCCGATGAAAGGACAGCCCCCCAGATGCCTTCTAAATGACTCCTGGTTCACTGGAGCATTGTTTTTATGGACGAAGAGATAAGACTGGCAAGACTATGGGACAAGAAGGTTCTACCACCCATCCTGTTTTTTCATCACTCTTTAAGTACAAGAGGTGCTGTGCGCTTGCTCAAGATTACAGCTCTTTCCCTGAGAATCACCTAAAGATGTTTTTACAGGCAATGTGCATATGAATTAGACACATGGGTTCAATCTCTCTGGCCACATGTACTCCCCAAAATAAAAGGTTCATGTTGGCTTGAGCAAACCCAGTCTGTTTGGAAACTAGTCAACCCACAAAACTGACTGAACAGCCTGGAAACATGTGAATTGTTAAAGTATTTAACATATTAGTGTTGGAGGAGAGATTAAACCCTGGCTCCTCCCCTGACTCTGGCCCTCAATTCAGGGCCTTGTTGGCTTCTAACTTCCATCACTACTGACCTGGTTGAATTTTTTTTTTCAGAAGCAGCAGCTCCTGTGTACTTGCTTTGTCTAAGAAGACCTGCCAGCAGAATCTAACATTTATGAAAATATTGCACAAAACCTACCAGGCATTTTCTCTCCTTAGGTTGACTTAAACCCTGGGAACAGTTTAAAGGGTCTGTGTAGTAGTCTCATCCTTTTGTTACATCTGGATAATAATTGTTCTTAAGTATTGGAAGTCTTTAAAGGAGTATCTTTTAGGTATAGCACCACTTCATGCATTAGGAGGGCTATTAAGCAAGGTAGTTTATCTCCAGAGTGTTAAACAAAACATACCAAAAGCCAGACCTCTGTGAAGAGATGCTATTTCCTGCTAGATAGTGTGTGTGCATCTGATTGCATAAATGGGCCATAAACATTTCCAGGGGTGGGAAAGAGTGCAGGTCTGGAGTGAAGGAGGCAAAGGTCACCAGCACACCTCCCTTGGCTCAGAGCTCTGCTACAGCCTATGGTCACAGGCATCTCTAGCTGCCAAGAAATCCACCCTAACCTTTCTGCAGCTCTCATGAGTCAAGCAGGCCTCTCCACAGCACTAGTTTCAGAAGTCTTTGTTTCTTCCTTGAATGAAAGCAGTGCTTGGAAAGATATTATAATGTTATTTCAATCATATTTACTATAATTTACATTTTCTGTTTGGAGTGAATATTTATTGGCATATAGGAAATATGGGTATGTCTCAAACATGTATATGTGTGAATGTACACATATAAGTATGTATATACCCACACAAATATGTATAAATATATACATATATGAATACATGTATACACCGATAGACTTGTATATGTGTGTGCATAGCCTCCGTTGATTCTTACAACCCTCTGATGTATGGATTTAATATTATTATTTAATCCCTAAAGCAAACCTGAAGGCTGGCTTGTAGTGTAGGATATATGTAATAAATATATGGTGAACGAATTAAGTCACACAACTGACAGCTTGGATTTTGCTCATGCTCATAAAGGAAATATGAGGCAATAATAGGGTTTGAATTCAGTTCTTGAGGCTCCAAAGACTGGTGTGTGTGTGTGTGTGTGTGTGTGTGTGTGTGTGTGTGTGTGTGTGTGTGTGTGTGTGTGGTGTGCGTGCGCTTATACTTGGGCTTGAACTCAGGGCCTTGTGCTCTTGATTGGCTTTCTCACTCAAGGCTGGCACTCTACCATCTGAGCCACACTTCTACTTCCAGCTTGTTGCTGTGGATAAGAGTTTTAGTTAATTAAAGATAAGAGTTTTAGAGTTGCATGCCCAACCTGGCTTTGAAGCATAATCTTTGGATGTCAGCCTCCTGGGTCACTAGGGTTAAAGCATGAGCCACCAATGCCAGGCTTGTTCTGCTCTTGAGAACTCGTAAGAGCCAGTATGGGCCTCTGTTCTCAGGTGGACCTGTGCAGGACAGGGCAAGCGCATCTGAGAAAAATGTCTCCACCTCTCTGCCAAAGGTATTCTTTTGCAGAAAAGCTGTAGCTGTAAACTCTGAGCATCTCACCTTCCCTCCAGTTCTCATCTGCACACAGAGCTGAAGACACTATTGAACTGGGAATTTGTCCTTTCACTGGAAAGATTTGTCACCCAAGCCAGGCAAGAGGACAGAGATGCCCAGGATGCCTGTGTGGAGCTAAGCATTGGGGATTCAAGAGGAATCCTGAAATCTTTGATCTGTGTTTGCCTCTTGCAATTACTAGACCCCCTGAAAACCAGATTTCAAGGTCCTGCAGGATGAGATAGACCAATTCCTCACTCGGGAGGGAACTGCTATTTTATTGCCCCAATTAACTGCTTTATTTGTTTATAAATTCTTCCCTTTTCTGTTTTATGATGCAGTTGTGGTGCGTTTAATGGAAGTGCAATATGAAGCCTGGCAAGCCGACCGCATGTTACATTTGCAAAGCTTATAAATGGTTTGGACCCAGAATGTTTGTGGGCCTTTCCAAAAATATTTGGTTTCTCTAAAAAGCAACAGCTGTTGGAAAATGGATGGAAAGCTTTTGGTTTCTTTTTTTTCCCCAGCAAGAGAAAAGCCTGCAGTGTGTGTAGTATTTTATTTAATGCTTTTAATCCTTTGGGGGAACTCTCCTGTTTGATAACAGATGAAGCAACAGGGCTGTAGTAAAATAGAAAAATGATGTTAGAAGTCAGCAAGTTACATAATAATTTTAAAAGGCACACAAGAAAACCTAGAATCTGTTTCTAAAAATACTTTTTTCTGAGTGAATTTTTTCTTTTGCTTCTGTGAGAAAGGTATACAAATGTAGACACTTCCATTTCCATGAAAACTTCGACAATATTTTGCAGCTTTCAAAGTACACATATTTAAAAATCTGAATTTCACTGCAATTCCATGAAGCAGCTTAAGGATGAGAGTTGTATTCTTTCCCCCAAGTGATTTGATGATTCAAGAAAGGCCTAAAAGGTGGAGTGACTTTCCATCAAGTCAGCAACTCCACTGTGGTAGGATTTGAACAGAGGTTTGTAAGAACTAGTGAAGCTTTCTGGATACCAAATTGTCTGTGTACCAAAGGTACCCATATCAGATGGATAACAGCAAGACAGCGATACCGTATTAACCTTGTGGGATGTTGTTGCCATATTTACAAACCATCACTTGTCACTGTCTCCATGGAAGCACCAAATAGCTGAATATGATGCTCACATGCTCAAATTCTGCAACCAGAATAGGATAGGAGAAACATCTTCTGCCTAAGCTGCCCACAGGAGGCAGAGTAGTGCATCCCACCAACACCACGTACACATGTAGGTGACTGGCGGGGCAGACGCCAATATTGGAGACAACAGAAGGCTAGGATAGTGGGTTCTAGAACAAACAGAACCTATGAGATCAAAGTGAGGATTGGCTTTCCTTTGCTCCATCCTTTCATCCCTCTTTCCCCCCTCTCCCTTTCCCCTTCCCACTCTCTTTCTTTACAATTGGAACCAAAAAGATTGGGAATGAAAATTAGAGGGAACAGCCCAGAACCTTAATGAACATGTAGATCTCAAGATTCCAATTTCATAAATGTGTTTAGCATTTGTTCTAAGCAAAGTGTTCTACAGTAAAACAGCCTGGATAGTATGAAAATAACACTTCATAGGTTTTTTTTTCTTTAAAGTAGTAGTAAAACAATTGTTTGGCCAGAGTCTCTTGATACTACAGAATGTCCGTTTTATTGCTTCTAAAAAAGAAATATAGCTAAACCAGGCTAAACTAGTGTTGTAAAGGCTATCTTTTCTGGTTTTAGTAAGACATAATTTGTGTGTGTGTGTGTGTATGCCCTCACTGGGCCTTGGAATCAGGACCTGCTCACTGTCCCTTAGCTTTCTTTGCGTAAGGCTGGTGCTTTACCCCTTAAGTCACAGCTTCACTCCCAACATTTTGCTGGTTAATTAGACTTCCCTGCCTGAGCTGGCTTTGAACCATGATCGTTAGATCTCAGCCTCTTGAGTAGCTAGGATTGCAGGCCATAGCCACCAGTATCTGGTTCAACACAGAGAAGGTTTAGGACCACGGGAAACATCCAGGAGCTCAGTGGGCTTTGCTGAAGTACAGATTAGATTAGCAAATAGGAAGGCTTAGTGAATGCTTGGAAAGGGTTTGTGATAGTGTGCAGAGCTCCTAATACCCAACCCCTAGTCACCATGAACAGAAATGAAGAAGTACACAGCGCAAGACTGCAGGAAATAAAGCAGCAAATGTTTTATACTTCAAGGAAAGCACAGACGGAAAGGAACCTCATTTGGGGATGCTCTTTATATCACAAGAACAAGAGTACTGGATCCAATAGCCATTACTGTTTGATCTGATCCGGTAGGTGAACTTGCAAACACATTGAGGTCTACTGCCCATAAATCTCACTTTTAACAAACCCAAAGGCACAATCCTGCTGAACACAAAGGAAAATTTGCGATGCAATTCCACTACCCTCACGGGTACCTTTTGTATAGTTAAAAAGGAGAAAGAAGAATTCTTTTCCCATACCGCTATGGAAGAGTACTTAAAAAATTGCTCTTTCTCATTGTTTGGACAGTGAAAGCAGGTAACAAGTCTCTCACCACATATATCTAGGCTTTATGGCTCCAATAACCTATCTGTCTCCTCAGGTATGTTCGCAGCAGCGTTGAGAACTTGCAAGAGAGCCAATGCTCGGGTGCTGGTATGTAGCTCTGTTCCCAGGCTGTGATTTCTCACAGCCAACAATCCACTGATATCACTACCTTAGTTTTCCAATTGGAATGAGTCGCCCATGGCATTCCATTCAAGGGGAAGTGGGGTCCTTAAGCCAACTAGCCTTATCTGCAAAAAGTCCTTGAGAAATATTTGGGTTGACAATGTTTCCTCTAGCTTCCACACGGCTTAAAAACTCCATGAAAACACAAAGATTGTTGTAACAGATTGTTGGGGCACTCTTATGCGTCCCTTCGAGTTGCTTACAGTACCCGCTGAGAACCACTACCTGATGTGGAATATAAACTTTCTTCAACTTTGGAACAGCTCCTCCCCGTCTACCCCGCATGCATAGCCCTTTTGGTTATTAATTTCAATCACATCTCTGCTCGGGTTTGCTGAACTCAGAAGGCAGGTCTTGGACAGTATTCTTCCAGTATGGTCCTGGCTCCACTACTTTCAAGAGCACCATCCAGGTGGCTTGTTATAAAGCACACAGATGGATTTCCTTGCCATTTATAGAAAGGCCACTCTTGTCACTTAGCTTTCTCCCCTGTTGCAGGCAACATCTCACCCTTTGGTTTGTCAGTTCAGGAAATGCCAGGGAACTTAGTTCAGTGGTCTCTTCCTAGTTCCTTAATGCTTTCATATACCCGACATCACAAGGATGTTACAGATGATTCCCATCATGCTAAAAGGTTGTTCTGCACACTCTCAGCCATACTCTATCCTTTCAGTTTTAGTGACTCCTAATTACAAGTGAAAAGATATCTTACTGTGCTTTTATTTGCATTTCCCTAAGGGTGAGTGATGTTTATCACTTTTTCTATAACTATTTGTCATTCATGTTCTTTCTTTGATGAAGAATGTATTCAAAGCTTTGGTTGACATTAAAGGTAAGATTGTTATTTCCTTGTTTCCATTTAAGAATTCATTCTATTCATTATGGAAATGTCCTTGAGGTATATAAATAGAAATACTCCTGGTGTGTGCCTTGAGTTTTTATTTTATTTTCTTACAGTGTTTTTAGAGGTGTGGTTTAAATTGTGGTTATCCACAGAAGCAGCGTGGAACCTCTTAATGATGAAAAGGTGCCACACACATTCCCTCCTCCCAAAGTATGTTTATTAGCCACATAAGGAGAGCAGAGCTTAAGAGAACAAAAATGGCTAAAGAGGACAGGGAAAAGGGCCTGGCTTGGCTTTTATTGCGATTTGGTAACAAGGCTGTAGTGAGGGTTCCTGTGTCTGAGAGCCAGGACTTGTGTGTGTTGAATTTCCGGTTGGCAACAAAGGTGGGAGCACCTGGGTTTTCTTATCAGCTGGCCCAGACGCGGGGCAGAGGGGAAGGGGGAGTGGTGCTGCTTGAAAGCCACCAGTAGTCAAATCAACCAGTAACATGCAATCCGATTTCTTTATCAGAATTTTGGTTCTTATACATGCTGATTTGCCATAGTTTTTATGTTGTGATTTATGAGTCTGTATGCTTATGAATATTTTTCTAATCCTATTCAAATGTTTTTCTTGTGTTTTCTTCTTGTAGATTTACAGTTTTATATATTACATATAACCCTTGGATCCATTTTGCAGTAACTTTTATATGTGTTGTGAAGTATTTGTCTGGATTCTTAAACTTTTTTCCATCTGGATAATCAGTTCTTTCAGGACCCATTTATTGAGTGACTGTCTCGTCTTACCACTCCATTGACCTTAATATCTTGTTGAAAGTGTTTCTAGACATGTTTCTAGCCATGTTATTCCATGTCTTTAATCTCTATGTCTTCATTTGTATCCATACCATATAATTTAGGTTAGCATTGCTGTATAGTGTTTCAAAATTATTAACATTCTTACTCCAAATTTGTTCTTCTTTCAAAATAATTTAACTTCCTAGCATAACTTCTTCTGCATTTCCATGTATGTTTTCGTATCGCTAGTCAATTTCTACACAAAAGATTGCTAAGACCTGCTTGAGATTGCATTGAGTCTGGTCTATAAATCAATCTAGAAAGAAGTGGTATCTTAACAATATTGTATTTTCAGATAAATGAATTCACCTCTCCATTTATTTAGATCTACTTCATTTCTCTCAACAATTTATTGTAGTCTTCAGTGCTCAAGTTTTGTACATATTGTATACAAATTTTTCCCTGAGACTTGGAAAAAATGCTTTTGATGCTGTTGTAGTAGCACTTTTTTTTTCCAGTTTTTAGTTGTGGAATTTTTGTTCACAGGCTAAAATAGAAAAAATAGGCACTAGATTGGCTTTCTCAATTATACTCAAATCTTAAAAGGTGAACCAAATATATGAAACAATGGATTTCAAGCTAAGACAACGATTTCTGAGTGGATGGAGAAAAATGAAGTGTGCTCTATGACTGTCCAGCTTGTGACTTGGAGAGGGTTTCTAAGCCTCCTGCAGTGAGCGTGAGACCCAGTGGTGTTCCTAAGTTGCAAAGGTACAAGTGGGGATTTGAAGAGGCCACGATGGTGAGTTTGTAAGTAGACAGAAGAGAGTAGAGGTGCTCAGAGAATCCTGATTGGAACACACTTGAGAGGGAACTAACTACTAGACAACAAGGTAAAGCAACAACCCACATATTTACAGTAAACAGTACCTGGTGCCAGCACGGTGTCAGAAGCAAATACTATTTCTGACAGAGTAGAAAACAGCTCATGAGGGGCCGGGAGTTTGGCCTAGTGGTTAAAGTGCTTGCCTAGCATGCATGAAGACCCGGGTTCGATTCCTTGGTACCACATACGTAGAAAAAAAGCCAGAAGTGGTGCTGAGGCTCAAGTGGTAGAGCTCTAGCCTTGAGAAAGTCCAAGGACAGTGCTCAGGCCCTGAGCTCAAGCCCAGGACTGGCAAAATTAAAAAAAAAAAACAACAGCTCATGATTCACAAGTGATGAGGGAGAGCTATGGGGAGATGAAGTCCTATGCCTGGCACTTTATGAGCACTCCCAGAACGATGACCAACAGCAAGACTCTACAGGATCAAAATGCTTCCAAGCAATGAACTAAATTAAAGAATATTTAGGAATACAAACAGAAACAGGATAAAATTTATAGTCTGACATTTGGTTTTTAAAAAAGTGACCAGGAATACAAAGGAGCTAGAAAATGTGAACTCCAATTAGGAGAAAATTCAATCGTCAAAATCAGACCTAGAAATGGTACAAGTGGAAGAATTAATAGACAAAGAGATAGCAAAAAATTCTTATAATTGTATTTCATATATTCAAGAGACTGAGGAAAGATGAAAAATATTAAGGATTGACATGAACAATGCAAAGGAGAATCTAAACTGAACCTCTATGGATAAAATGTGCAATGTCTGGGTGGAAAAATTTGCTGAAAAGAATTAATGGCAGGTTGGCCACTAATATAGAAAAGGTAGTTAATTTGAGAATAATAGAAATGATCCAAAATAAAACCCAGAGATTAGAAACTACAAAGAAAAAAGGAAGGAAGGAAAGAAGGAAGGAAGGAAGGAAGGAAGGAAGGAAGGAAGGAAGGAAGGAAGGCTAAAAGAAGCATCAAGGAGCTATGGGACAACTTCAAGAGTTCCAATAATGTGGGAGAAAGAACCAGAGTGGGAGGAGGGATTTCCAAGAGACAGGTAACTCTTTATTATGGCATTGGTTTCATTAATTGGCATATATATACATACATATATATGTATATCGATGTGTGTACATGTATCAGTATGGGCACATATATGACAAAACATCATACTGTACAGTTCATTACATGTGCAGTTCATTACATGTCAATTGTACCCGAATAAGGATCTTTAAACTTCAATTACCTGTTACTAGGACAGTCTCCAGAAATACAACTGATATTTATATATCAATTTTATATCCTACAACTTTGGTAGGCTCACTTATTCTAAAAGTGCTTCCTGTTTTTTTAAAAATTAAAACCAGCAACATTATCAAAACAAATATAAATGCAGTAGGAGCTTTGCAAATGTGAGCTAGACACTCTATATTATTTTATTATTTATAATAGGAAAAAATCAAACTTGTATTCTCATCCTCCGTGAAGGAGGTGTCTCTGTCGTTGATTAAGGCCTAGGCCTATATAAATTGAGATCTCAGCATTCGCACGAGGACAATAATGTGCATAGGCTTCTTCCATACCCAAGGGCGAGACGCCCATCCTTTTCTAACAATGGCAGGAAATGGACTCAGATCCCTTTTCCTCAGAGCTCATATGCCAGCTCCCCTGATGGGGAAGCCCCTACATCCTGTCAGTTTCGTATTTGATGGTGGATGATAACAGGTCTGCACTCTCCCAGAGCCGGGATGCATGTTGCTCAGAACAGAGGTATTTATAGGTTCTCTGAAAAATGTGTATTGAATGCACCCTGGAGCGTATCTTCTCAGCTACTCAGTTCGTGGCCTTATCCAGGCTAGAGCAAGAGGATTCTCTACCCAGCCTGGCACTTTCCGCCCTTCTGTGAAACACCCTCTGGACTCACTGCCCTGTCGTCACAATCCTGCAGTCATACATAAGAGGAGTTAGTGTTAAAATAACAGATTCTATTTATTCTTTATGAAAAATTAATTATTCAACCTTAGTAAATTTATTGAGTTCTACATAGGCTGCCAACAGCAGACTATTAGATGAGAGAAAGAATTGTATGTGCTGAAATCCATACATTTATATTTCATTGTTTTCTTAGAGCTATGAGCAGATATTATCTCATATGGACATCACATTTTCTTTTAGTTTTGTCAGACATTTGATGTGCACTGGGGTTTTTCCTCGCTCTGGAGATGGCAATGTGACAAGCTTGGCTCCCAGCTTGTCAGTCCTTAGGGGCCTTAGCAAACTTCACATACCTTCCATTTCTCCTGCAGCTCTGATTCCCTCTCTTATGGAACTCATCTTTGCTCCAAATGTCTTCTTCAGCAACACAGAGAGTTTAACAATGAGTGAACTCATTTTCTCTGAGTCAGGAATTATTCAGACTTCAAGGTTCCTGGAATTTAAAGGGGATTCTTGGTTTCTGCATCAGGTCACCCATGACACGGGGCAACTTCTGTTTTTAAGTGAGATGAAAATGCTTTTAAGAAGCTTATTGAAAGGGCTCAGAAGATTTTGCGGACATCAAATAGTTTTTAAAGAACAATATTTTGATGGTTTAATTATAAGAAAATAGGAAACATGCAGCTTAAATTGACCCTGAAACACACATGGTTTAAAAATTAAAGGCGAAGAATTCTGACAAAATACATTTTGGGGGGATCTAAAACATATGAACAAAATCAAAAGGACGGATGAATTCAGATCATAGCAGTTAGACTAATGTGATCTACCATGTATCGTCCTAAAGAGCCCAGAGGTCGATTCCCCGGACCACCTTCGACTCTTTAGTCACCTGAGATTCTACTTCCTAACCCCCCTGTTTCCTCTGAAAATGGGTAAAAATATGAAGTCCTTCCTGGTGTGAAAATCTGAGGATTCTAAGATTATGTTTTCTTTTAATTTTTTTTGCAAATATAGTTGGTTCCAAGTAGATGAGATTTTTGCTTTAGGAAATCTGATTTCAGTTTTACTCAGTTTTGACTTCTTAGTTGTCAGAAAGTTTGGTGCGACCATAATTCATGTCATTACAAATCCCAGTGTTTATATTCCTGGGAGTTCCATCTCTTCTAGCTACCAACATTTTCACCTGCTAGTAAGTGGATTAATGGGCACTTGTTTCAACCATATCCTATCCACCGAAAGTACTGCATCCAGAGAAGGTATTGAGGCTCAGAAAAGGGAGATCACTCCGTTTCCCCTGTACTATTGACAGTATATGTCACCATTTCTCATTAGTATAATTCTGTTTTAGTGATTTTTATGGATCCATCTATCTTAACTCTAGGTAGTACATGTGACGTTATCAAATATGATTTATTTTTATGCAACACTAAGGAATTTGGGTGTTGTCTATTTTAAAGGCTAAATTTAATTAGCCTTTAGCTTGAGAAGCAAAAGCAATATGTTTTGAAAGTGAGTTATATAATGTCATTAATTTATCCTCAGCAGAAAAGCTATAGCAGCTCTTCCAATACAGAATTTCTGTACTTCTCCTTTATTGGTGTAAAATTGGCTTTTACGCCCTACAACTCTCATCAAAAGAGCATTCAGATGCATACGAAATGATTGTGGACTCAATGTCAATGGCAGTCACCTAAATCTCTAGAGTCAAAGAGTATTCAGGAAAGTAAAATCAAATGCAAAAGCTTAGACCAGATGTGGGTGCTGTCTTGGTCTTTTCTGGAAGCAGAAAGGGTGTTGTTGCTTGTTGAATGATAACTAGCCTTAAAGAAGGAAAATACAGGGAAGACAGCATGCATTTCTTGTACCTGATGGCTCTGTTTCTGACAAAGGGCCACTTATGGGCTGACCTTGACCCAAGTTGGTCTCCTAAAGCAGCCTGAGGACTGGCCAGAAGATAGGTGCTTTGTGATAGATCCTCAGTGAGATTTCTCAGAACAAAGGAAAGGAAGATTGAATGAAGAGAAGAGAAGGTCCTTCTCATTAGGCCTGGAAACCTTTGTTCTACTCTCCAGAGAGCTTTACCACCCTATTGCCTTGGGAAATACTTATTGACTTCCTGGAAATAAAAATAATGCTTTCACCATTCATGACCCCTTGCAATATTATTCTGTGTGACCTAAAGATCTTGTGCATTTAAAGCACCAGGAATGCTGGTCAGAGATGTAGATTTCTAGGTCTTCGCCCACACCCAGTGAAGTGCTATTAGCAAGAGGGTCTCAGGAGGCTGTATGGCTGAGTTCTAGCAAATCTTTGGTACAAAGGCCATCACAGAGCATCATACTTAGCAGCCATCACTGCTAGAAAGCTAAGCAAAACTCATTGCATAGTGTAGCCTCATTCTATGCAAAGTCTGTAATCTACTTTATCATGTTTAATGATACTTTCTAGGGTTGAGTGTGTTGTATCGCTACAATAATCCTTATTAAACACATCCATGCCTATATGTGCCATCATGAATTTTCTATAGAGTGAGAAAAACAGGTAGGGATATTTCCTTTTTCAGACAGTTAACATCTGAAATAGGAACTATTACAGTCCCATTGATGACACAAGCTCCAGAAATTAAAGAGTTAGAAGGGAAAGAAGTTGTCCCTTTCAATTTTCTGCACTTCAGTAATTCTTTCAATCCTGAAATAGTAATGCATTTAAATAAGTTTGTCTTATCTCCATCCAATAAGGCTTCATATAACAAAATAGAATTGTTTTATCACAATTCCTTTAATGAGTTGACCTAAGATGAATCCTAAGTATTTGGCTTGACTAATTCTCTTTGTTAAGAAAAATTCCATGGATGCAAAAGAAATTCTTTTCTAAAAAAGAAGAAAAGAATTTCTTGAAATAGATTCATGTTCTTAAAAAGTAAGCTTGCAGAAATAAATAGTTCTTTTGCCAAGTTCAGGATTTCAAGAGCAAGATACAATGAACTGAGTGACCCCTCTGCAGAAAGAGATATGATAACTATGTATGCCACACATTTACAGAAATCTTCTTACTTCCTACAGAGCAATCCTGGGTGGAAGAAATGCAGATAGAAACCACACTGTCTTAGCACAGTCGATCCTTTTTGTAGACAAGAGGTAGGTAATTGATTCATTGTTTTTCTTAAAATGAAGCAAGCTTCAGCTAGATTTTCAGCTTCATGTGAAGAACAGTAAAATGTGAAGCAGTATTCACACTAGTAAGCATTATATTTCAATAGATTTACTATCCTTTGTATGTACCCTCGGGATTGGAAATCAGTTCAAGTATTGGCTTTGAGTGCTCACTTACCAGGCATGGAACTGGCCTGCCATTGCATGCTGTTTTACTATGTAGAAATATGATCTCTAGGAAAGCAGGCTTTGGATATGGGGTACCTGTCTGGCTGGGGAAATGCTTTGTATGTTCTCTGCCAAGGAAAAAAAGTGATGGGAGGAAGGGTACCAGAGTCTCACAAGGAAGGGAGCGTGGAGATGTTTACTGTTCTGGGTCAGCTAGGATCCCATCAACAGCAGATGAGAAATATTGCTTCTTCCCTGAAGACCCTACTGAACAGGGGACATTCTCCAGACCAGTGAAGAGGAAAGCTAGTCTGCAAAGACAGAGCTGAACTAGTTTAAATAATACTTCCTTTAGTTCTGGAGACCTATTGGTAAGTCCTTGCCTGGTGCCATCCAGAATCTTGTACCAGATGAGAAATAAGTTCAATTGTCTAGAAACAAAAATGGCTTTTAAAAGATTTAGTTGAAATAGGATAGGGAAGGGGGGAAAACAAGATGAGGGGCAGGGGTGTGGGAAGGGAAATGGGAACCAAGACATGAGAAAGGGTATCAATGTTTGTGAACTAATGCACCTTCTATCTGGTGAATATAATGTAACCCTTCTATTAATTACAATAAAATATATGGAAAAAAGATTTAGTTGATTTAGAGATCATTTTATACTTACTCATTGCATTAATTGCAAAGAAACTGATGTAGCTGTGATTCTCAACCTCTCCAAAGACAGAAAGATAGGTTTATAATTATATTAGATGAAATAGAGGAGCAAATCATGAGCACTGCATATTTTAAACAATGTATGGGTCACTCGAAGACATTTCCAGCTGCAAGATTTGGTGATACATAGGCAAAAGGAATTAGAAATTGTATAGTACTTTAAAGAGTATAGCAGGTATGTATTTCAATCTACCAAGGGAGAGTAGGCACAGGGTTCCATTGATTAGCATTAATTCTCTCACCCGAGAGCATCTGGTAGTTGGAAGGTTTAATGTAAAACATTCATCCACCACCTGGGTTCAGCTGCTTGAGTATTACTGATAATTCATCTGCAAAACACACAATCCACTTCATGTGTAGAAAGGAGCAACAGGAGAATCTTCAAATGAGGTAAAGCAAATCTCATCATAGATTCCAAGAGTCCAAAAAGATCTGCTTTTTATATATTTTTTCTCCCTCTTATCTTTTCCCTCCTGGCTTGTTTTATGTAAGGATTCTGTCCCTGGTTTATGTCTCTGGTATTCTCTCTCAGTCAGTGGAATGTGTGCTGTGTCTTAAAAGCTCTTCTCTGAACCCTACGTAGCATATTAATTAATTATTGCATTAGTGAAACAAATTGCACATCAGTGTATTTTATAATTATTCTCCAATTAGATTGGGTTTATCAAGTTAGTGGAGGAGGAGAATAAGATTTCTGGTTGGGTTAGAGGGAACTGTGTGCAGGGTTATGTTCTGAATTGGGAAACATTTTGAGCTTTCTTATTAAATAAAGCCAAGCAGCACATATATGCTCAGCAGCTGGGAGAATGTAAAGAGGGGCAAGATTCCAAGAATCAGTTGCTGTGGTCCTTCTTTGCAAGAGTTCCCCAATTTCTGGAAAGATTGCCATTCGAGTACAAGTTCAAATATGGCCTGGAGAAGATATGTTGAAGGAGGGAAGAGAAGGAGTTGACACGTTGTTGGCACAGGGTCAATAATGCAGAGGGTCAGGAATTTCAACTGTTTCATATGGCAGCATATTTTTGGTGCTGAGTTAGAAAGAAAAGAACGTAAAAATCATAATGGATATTGTGTCCAAGCTATCATATACAGTGATCTCACTTGATAAAAAAAATCCTTGAACATTTAGGATTATCTTACTTTCATGACTCCTGGTATTTTTAGTGTCGGTGCTTGTAAAATATTAATTTTGGACTCTTTATTTGCAAGCTTTTCTTCTCTTCACATATATCTTTTCCTAAGCAAGGTCAGCCATGTTTGTCAATGTTCTATAAATCTGCTTACTTGTTCCTTTCAAATGTCACTCTCCCTGTGTCACCTTAAGGAGCCTCTGCCCAGCTGTACTGTTGGGTCTTCCAAACACTCAAAAATCTTTCTAGGCTTTTTCTCAGTGCATGACCCACTCTCTCTGCCTGATCCTCATTCTCCTCTCCACTTACCTAGATTCTATCCAGTCATCAGTACAGCATAAATGCTATCTCTTCCAGGGAGCCATACCTGCTTTCTCCATTCCCAGAATTCATACTGTTGAACCATTTGCCTGGCAATTAACTAAATGACAATACATATATATATATAGTTACTGAAGTTATTTCAAGTGTCTATGCCTTGTCTCACAATAGTGACATTATACCCCTTCCATAGGCTCTAGGAGAGTACCTAATACATCATTGAAGTTCAGCAAACTTAAAACCATGCATTAGAAGACAACAAAAACAAAAATGAAAAATTACAGAAAAAATCCTAAGAAACATTCCTTTCATACTTTACTTTTCCACCAATACTAGACTTAATTAGTTAAATGCTTGATTTAAAATGTTAAATAATTGTCATTTAAAAAGTGCATTTCGTTTATGTCAACAAGGGTTAGAGACATATGAACTCTTTTACTTCTTGGTGTAATACTCATATTTTCTCAAAAAATGAAAGAGACTATTACCTGAAAGAAATGATTGTCTTTATTATGTTTGTGTATTTATCCTTCATTGCCTTCTTACTGCTATATAGTAACTGATAAACCTGTCCTGTAACATAGCAAAGACAAGAGAACAAAGAATATCACATTGGCTTTCTGGTCCTTTCCATACAGACTTGTCTCAAGCTTTACCTCCTTCCCTCAATGGTGGGCAAGGGCACAAGACTCTATTCTATTAAGCCATGAGCTGTTGCAATATGCACAACTAGTGGCAGCTAAGAGGTTAATTGCAATTCCCAGACCCGGCCAAACTCAAAAGCAGCTTGTTCACCAAACCACCCTCTTTTATTCCCCCTCTTTTTCTCTGGAGTGATCCCAGCTCTAATTAAAATGTAATATTCTCCGTATGTGATTCCTTGGAAAAGCTTGTGGAATGACCACATAATACAGAGCAGGTTTTCCAGATGTTCTCTGTCTTGGCTGCTATTCTCATACACATGGTCTCTACCCCCAGATTTCTCTTCTGTATCCTTCCCATATGACCTCCACTACCCTACCACTGCTCCCCCACTGGCCCCGATATATTGTACACAACTTCCTGAGTCCTATTGTTAGGCCTTCAGTGTATAAGAACCATTACTTAAGTGTGGCGGGCCAAGAAAAAAGTAATACTTGCCTCCACAGAGCACTTTAATGCTATTTACAATGGAAAAAACAACTTTGAACTGCATCCAAAATAACAGGCATTAAAATCACTTCTGTTTGCAGTTGAGATGGATTTCACAGTAACCTTTCCAAAACTGCTTCCTCTGAGTGTTTTTTAGTCTGTAGAGTGGCTTTCTCAATGAAAATTTAAAATGGTGCCCACATAAACACTTGACATACACAGAAAAAGGTCATTTTCCGATTCTTACCCTAACAGTCTCTCGTGAAACCAGAGTCTGCAGTCACATCACCCCAATGCAGATTGCACAAGCATGGAAATGTTATGAAACACCGTTCCAAACCATGAATTAATAAAAATGGACACTGTGGCACATGTTGATAATCACCTAGCATAGTTCTAAGAACTCAATTTCCCACACCTCTCCCCACTCATATTCTCCATACACCATCCGTCCTCTCAGTCTTTTCATCTGGGTTCATTAAATGTTATGATTTCTCTACCAGGGGTTGCAAAATGACCCTCTGTAAGAGAAATCCATGTGATTTGTTTTTTGTTTCATTTTGGTTGATTTCTATGGAGGTAGGTTTAAAAAAATTATGAGTTGGGGCCGGGAGTTTGGCCTAGTGGCAGAGTGCTTTCCTAGCATGCACGAAGACCCGGGTTCGATTCCTCGGTACCCCACATACATAGCAAAATGCCGGAAGTGGTGCTGAGGCTCAAGTGGCAGAGTGCTAGCCTTGAGAAAGTCTAAGGACAGTGCTCAAGCCCTGAGCCCAAGCCCAGGACTGGCAAAAAAAAAATTATGAGTTGATAACTCATGTTTTAAGGTTGCTATGTTCTATTTATGAGTTTCCCGGCTTCTTGGAGAGACTCGTTGTGTTATAGTGCATTTCTTCTGGCAGAGAACTGAGTGAGGCCGGAACCCTCTCTTTCCAGCTTCTGATTCCAGTCATTCTTTCCCATCACTCACTTGACATTTCAACTTCATGTTTTGGGTCATAATTTTTTCAGTTGAAGTATATTATAGACAGAAATTTGGCCAAGCAAGACATGTGTTGAGCCATATGTTGTTAATTTTTTTCAATCTAAATTCTTCCTCTGTAGTGAATTTCCCATTTATCTATATTCCTGACCCTGGGTTCCCAAGTAAACGAAGATCTATCACTCAGCAAGCCTAGCATGGTTAAGAGCTAGGGCTTTGGAGGCAGGCAACCTCCACCAATTTCCTGTTGTGTGGTGCTGTGAAAAATGCTGAAAGTCTTTTTGATTCATATTTCTTATCATACAATGGAACATTTCTTAGCCAAGTGATTTTCTTCTTTGAATCAGAATCACAGAAGAAGGAGGGGGCTGAGGCGGAGTCCTTCTTAAAAAGTGTGTGGTTGGTTCCTTCTAGAGATTCTGTACCAGTGGGTTCAGGTAGGGGACTGGAACTTCACATTGTTAACAACTTTCCAGATAATGTTGCTTGTCCAGGAATGAGATGATGATCCCTGCTTAAATGAGTTGGTGAAGACTCCATATGATAGTTGTAAACAAACAGATGGCACAGTGATCTAGCCATTTTGATTGAGGGAAGATGATATTTATTTTGCTAATGATTCAGTGCTTAACATTTCATAAATCCAATGTATTAGTGTGTGTGTGTATGTGTGTGTGTGTGTGTGTGTGTGTGTGTGTGTGTGTGTACATGAGCGTGCATGCCTACATGCCAGACCTGGGGCTTGAACTCAGGGCCTGGTTACTGTCCCTGAGATTTTTTGCTCAAGGTTAATATTTTACTACTTAAGCCACACCTCTGCTTCTTATTTTTGGTGAGTAATTGGAGATAAAGTATAATACATTTTCTTGTCTGGGCTGGCTTCACGCTGTGATCCTCAGATCTCATCCCCCAGAATAGCTTAAGTTTAGATGTGAGCCACCAGGTCTTGTTTCACTGCAATTTAGTTAACGATATCAATCAGTATTCTACTTATAATGAATTTATTTCAACAATCTATGTATTTCTGTAAAGAAGAAGAAAATTCATGCTTAAAACTTATATTGGAATTAACTTGGGTCTCTTAGACTTGTACTTTTCTAGGGAAGAATTAATGGACATTAGAAGGAAAAGCAAGAAAGGAAGAAAGTCAAAATCATGCCTTCTTGCTCCTCCTGTTCCCAGAATCTAGATTCAGTGATGGAGGGTAAGCCCAACAACTCAGAGATCTCTTTCATCTACAAGAAGCCCCAAATATCTTCTTTCCTTCCTTGCTTCATTTCTGCCTTCCTATTTCCTTCCTTCTACCATACATTAAGCACTAATGATCATTGAAATGTAGTATGTATGTAGTGTGTTTTGGAATAGTAGCAACTGATACCTCCTCAGAAGAGCCTCCAGAACACCAAGACATTCTAGTACAATATTCAAGTATATATTACTTATAAAAATAGCAATAAAGATGGAAAAAATAGCCTTCATCTTGTGCAACAAATGGAGGCAATATTAACAACACCTTGAAATGTAGTGCATTATACCTAATCAAATTTTAATGCACCCATAATTTTAAAACAGTTTGACCAACACATTATACTTGACATCTTTCTGTGGTCAACGGTGATGGGATTTCAACGCCCCTTCATGTGGGAGGAATGAGCTGCTGATGTAAAATGCAGGGCTTAGGGAGGTATTAGAGGAACTTTGCTGGAGGCTTGTTGAATTGCAAATTTTATTACCAAGAGAGCTATTTAACCTCCTTTTCTAGAGCACTTCCAGAGAATTCTAAGTCCAAGTCTACTCAGAGACAGTCTATTGGACTGAGTAACCCTCCAGAGATTCCTTTCCAGTGATTTTTGTGAATATTTTTGTTACTCCATGAGCAGTTTGCTCATGGTTTCCTAACACCCCAGACACTTATAAGCCACCACAAAATCTCTCCACTGCATATTTAACTGCCATGCAGTCTTTTATGAGCAATCCTAATAAAATATCCACTTTAGAGAAACAGACCATCAGAGTCAAAAATGGCTGTCATTTGGTGCAACCTCTAAAATGAGCTCTCTCAACTGGTATTTAAATTTAAGCACTGTATCATAAGTCACAATGCTAAATCTGTGTGCAAAGAGGGGTCAATACCTAGTAAAACTACAAGGTTGGCATAGACCATATAGCTTCCTGTCCCATTCGAATTCTCCCGATTTGTTCCCAGTGTACCTCACAGTGCATCACTGAACATTACTTAGTCCATAAAACTTTATACATTTATAATAGGCAACAATAGGACCGGGTGGTTATTGTGGCAGAAAATGAGAGAAAGAAGTTACTTATCAAATATGGATACTGTTTTCTAGCCAAATGTTTTATTAATGATAAATCAGGGGTCTCCAGTTAACACAGAGGTGATAAAAATAGCTACTTCATTGGTAGGTTTTTATTACAAAGTACCCTGACAGACTCAGACTGAAAAGATTCAAATACTTTACAAGCCACCTCAACCTTCTGAGTAATGTTTCACTTATGACAGGCAAATAGGAGGCATTTTAGGAACATTTCAATAAATCTCATCTAAAATGAGACTGATGTTACCCAAATAGGTTAGGTTAGAAAACTTACAAAGATAGATGGATATTTCCATGATGCACCAAAATCAAAGCCACATAAGTTCTTGGAGGTTGTCATCTGTAAGATCTTACATCCTATAGTGTATTTGGCCTCATCAGATGATATGTGGTATTATTAACAAAGTAGAGAAGAATGGTAAGGAAATGGAACCAGAAAACCAAGGTTGTATTTGCATCAAACAACTAAAGGATAAAGGAAGAATCATTTTCACCCTTCTTTTCTGTGTACGTGCTAAGAAAGTTAGCAGCCCTGGGCAAACTCTAGAAATTTTGACTCACCTGCCTTTGAGGGGGCAAGAGCTTCACTAATTAATAACTAACAGCTAGTTAGCACTTTCCTCAACTTGATGACAAGCAATCAGAAGACCCTAGCATTCTCAACTAATAGACCAAATTCTACTCTCATTTGTTTTAGGTTTCTACAAAGAAAGATAGCCACAACCCAGGTGCTAGTAGCTCATGCCTGTAATTCCAGTTATCTAAGAGACAGAGATCTGAGGATTGTGATTTATAGTCAAGCCAGGCAGGAAAGTTAGTAAGATTGTTATTTGCAGTTAACCAGCAAAAAAGCAGGAAGTTCAGCTGTGGCTCAGTGGTGGAGTGCCAGCTTTGAGGGAGAAAGCCAAGTGAGAGAGTGAAGGCCTGAGTTCCAGCCCTAGTTATTAGCAGAAACACAGAGAGAGAGAGAGACAGAGACAGAGACAGAGAGACAGAGACAGTGATAGAGACAGATGGAAATAGAGTGAGAAAATACAACTTAATTATGTTGCTAATTGTTAAGACATGCACAGAAACTCTTATTAACCCAGGAAAACTTTCTTGTAATAATTTTTGGAGGCATGTTTTTGACTTGTGGTAGATTCAAATGCATATAAGGAGTTAAGGAATAGTAGGATTTTCTAGTTCTTGTGTAGAAGTGTCTTCACTGTAAGACATATCTAGTTCCTCCAGTCCTACTCACAGTTCCTCAAAGCATGCATCTTTCAAGAGGGGCACACTATCAGTATAGAGCATGTTGCATACCACAAATCATCGGCACTTTTGAACAACCCTGAAGGCATGCTTCTGGACCTTTCTCACCAAGCAGAGCCAACCTTAAAAGAGTTATGCTGTGAAAAAAAGAAATGGGACTTGGATTTAATAATCAACCAGGCACAGATGTGAACAGACCCATTCTCAGACCAAATCAGCATCTCTATTTCTGTCCCCACAACTATAAATTCAGAAGTCATCACCACATAAAGTATCTCATGCACAAACACTTGAACTCTGACTTCCTTTCAACAGCCATTTTAATGGTGCAGCTTACCATGGTCTTGTTACATGCTTCAGGCTTGTAATGTCCTAAGTGACAAACTCAACTATGACAGAGGCCAAACCTAACTCCACAACACCTCTGTCAAATGACATGTGGCACACTCAAATCTTCCCACAAAGCCTCAGGTCTCCTAGACCTTCCTCTCCTCATTAGAATAAGAAAGACCCGTGATGCATGAGTGCAAAGCAGTCATGGGAAGAATTAGGTATCTCTTATGTTCAACTGTGGCTTACATTTCTTTGGAGGAGGAAAAATGGAGAGAGAGAGAAAAAAAATCAAGGCCAGAAACCCACGTTTCATTTGGAACACTAGGGGTTCTTGGTAGAGATCATTAAAGTGTACTTTGAAATATTTTCCTTTTCTCATCAAATCACTAGCCCTGTAATTGTTGTCATAAAAAATATCTGTGCTCAGTTGCAGTGGGCTTCTCAGGTCCCTTCAAGTTATCAATTATTTACATCCCAATGAAGTAAGAGGAAGCTCTAAAGCAAGGTCCCGAAATGCCACCGAGAACTCTGAGGGTGGCGTCGTTAATCTTGTGCATGCACCCACAAAGAGGATGCTAGACTCTGCTTGCAAAGTTCATTTCCCCTTCCCTGTCATACATTATCTGTGTGGGTTTTATTGCTTCTCTTCATGAATAGTCTCGTTGGGCTTTTTGTTTGTTGTTCATGTTCTCCACAATTTATACTCTTAAAAATGAGAGGAAAAACACCAGTGCCTTCTACTTCACAGACTCTTTTCTTTAGCTCTCCAGGGCATCACACCAGTTCTGGTTCCTACAGTCTCCAGGTAATCTTGCCCAACAACTAATGTTCACACATCTAGATTCTAGAAAAAGTTGTGTTTGAGAATGGCATCGTTCCATTGGTATTACAGGAGATTTTCCACTCTATCATTTCTTTCTCTTTTCATTTTCCCTCCCCAACCCCTCCCTCCCCCAATACACACAACTCAACTCCTCTAGCACCAGACAATCATAGGACTACTTGCTCTTGGGGGAAAGAGCAGAGGAAACACTGGGTGATCTGTCTTGACACAAATTTGGCCACTATATCTCTAATAACATAAAAAGACATTTGGGCTAGCATGATGATTCTTTCCCATATTCTGGAAAAGAACTTTAAAAGAGTATTGCTAGTAGAATCTGGTCCTGCACTTTGTGTCAACTCAGTTTCAGGCTTCTTTGAGACTATCCCCTAATGGGTCTCAGACAGCTTGTGGAATTAGTCATTTCTACACTCCACCCTGCAAAGGGGTGTAGCTTTTCCACAATAAAGAGTGCAGATGCAAAGTGACATCAATCTATTCCTGACAAGCCCATAGCTCTGACCTACAGAATGTGGACTGAACAGTTCTTAATGCAGTGGCAGGAAAATGCCTGCCTTAGAGAGTGATGAGGGATTCTCATCAGACCTGAGGACAGAGGACATTGTTGAAGGGTCCTTTTGAGTATACAAGAGGGCATGCCGCTTAGACATGATGACAGGCTCCTTTGTTGTTGTTGTTGTTGTTGTTGTTGTTGGTGGTGGTGGTGGTGGTGGTGGTGTGTGTGTGTGTGTGTGTGTGTGTGTGTGTGTGTGTGATGAACTCAAGGCTGGGTGCTGTCTCTGAGCTCTTCAGCTCAAGGGTAGCACTCTACCCCCTGAGCCAAGGCGCCACTTCCCAGTCTCCTTTCTTAATGCTGCTGTTGTGTGTTCTATATTTACTAGTCCCTAGATATTTAAACCTCTAACTTGGCACATGAGAGTGGAGAAAATTCTGCCAACATCCAGACCTTGAGAACCTCAGCGACTTGACTAACTTTGGAGGCTTGGAGTCTCTTTTGCCACCAAGTATTATGCCGTTCAGTGGTTCACAATCTACCATGGCAATATACCCTGCTCATTTTTCTCTCCTCTTCATTTCCTGAAAGAAAGGACTGTGTGGAACATAGGAGATGTGTTTCTTTAACACACCTACAACGTAAGTAAGAGAGAGCAACATTTCTGAAAAGTGTTTAAAAGCAACTTATACAACAGGTGCCTGGGGTGAAGGAAGCAGGGATTTTTGGATGCTCGCTTGGTATTCCGCCTCTCAGCCAGGTGGAGGCCATTGTGTTTTCTGTCCATAGGAAACAGAAGAAAGAGAAGGAAGGCAGAGAAACAATGAGGAGGGCAGGTAACTAGAACAGAAGAAGAAGGCCTCTCTTGCTTTCTTATGATTGGAACTAGCACCCAATACTTGATGACTCTTTTAATTGAATGTGGTTTTCTTTTTTATTGTATTTTATTGTCAGGGTAATGTATAGAGGGGTTACAGTTACATGCATCAGGTAGTGGGTGCATTACTTCTTGAATATTGATGCCCCTTCTCATGTTTTTCTCCCACTTTCCCTCTCCTCACTCCCTCTCTATAGAATGTGGTTCTCTTAAGGACAAAGCAAACACTGCTTAAAGAAGCTTCAACAAGCCAGGTGATTTATGTCTATAATTCTAGCTATTTAGAAGATGGAAATGAGGGAGACAGAGCTCAGGCCAGCCTGGGCAGAAAGTTCACAAGACCTCATCTCATGGATACAATGATACCAGTCTATCATCCCAGCGATGGCAGAAAAATGTCAACAGGATGATCACAATCAGAAATGGCTAAGGCGAAAAAGCGAGCCTTATCTCAAGAATAGCCAGAGCAAAAAAAGGCTGAACTTGCACTCAAGTGGTGAGTACCTGACTTGTACATACAAGGAGATGAAGGAGGAGGAGGAGGAGGAGAAGGAATAGGGGAGGTGAACGGGAGGGGGAGGAGGGAGAAGGAGGTGTTAGGATTACAAACCTGAGCTAAACACCTAGCTTAATCTTACTTTTGCTTAGATTTATATGAGAGGTATTTTCTGTTCTGTACTGTGATAAATGTTTTCATGATGTTGAGCTTAATGCTTTCCAAAGCATGGTAGCATATTTGTCTATTGTTCTTCAGGTAGATGGGCCTCGGTGGGGTCTTGCCTTCCGGTTGGTTTTCAGGCTCAGAGGGGTGAGTGGCTTGACGTCATGCAGGCCCCATCAGGAAGGAGATTTCTAGAGTCCTGTTTATGGCTGTTCCCCACCCAGCTTCTTCAGAGCACAGCCTGTCTTCACCAGCTCCTCCTCCCTTCCCTCACTCAGCAGGGCACAGTGCCTTTCCCTGTTCTCAGTGGCAGCTCGGTAAATGCTGATTGATGAATTAATTGTCAACAGCGATAATGACTACTCTCAGTTACCTACAACAAAAATTGTTGTTTTCCTCAGGGATCTGCTCAGCACTGACGTACCTAGGGCTGGCATTAGGAAAATAATGAACAATATCTGTGGATATTAGTGACTGAGGAAGCGGGCTTCACTTAGCTCCAGACATCACACTGAGATCCACACAATTAGAAGTTTATAGTCAACTGCTAGATGATACAGTCCATTAATCTTTCTAACAGTTACATGGTTTCATTTGGACCAGGCTCAGTTCTTATAAAATGCAGACTCATTACACTGACTCAGACGGGAGCCGGAGGAAACACATTCAAGGGCAGTGCCGACGTTTGCAAGCATATCGAGGAACTATTTTGGTATCTTAAATATGAACTGGAAGTTAGATAAGCCTGCCCAAACGCTGGTCTTCATCCTAGTTCTTCAATGCCCTCTATAGCTTGCCTTGCCACTTGGGCTGGAACTCAAATATGAAGAGAGTACTTGTGATCTGCTCAAGGAATTTCACCAAAGTGGATTTGCCATTCTCCTGTTTAGAAGCTGTGGAAGGGGATGGAAATACTTCCATGGTGACTCCATATGAGTATAGTGGATCATATGACCTCAAAATCCCTTCTGAGCTTGAACTATGTGGCTTGACTTTATGGAACGCAGGAGTAGAGCTGGGTCCTTGGGTCTCTAGGAGGCAGAAGAGAACCTGCTATCTTTCTCACCTACACACTTTCCATCATAAAAAGTGCCTCTTGTCATGAAGAGCTTTTGTGCTCTTCCGTAGACTGCCTTTTTTGTCATTTGAAGAATTATATCTGAGAAACCCATTCATTGTTATACAGTTGGGGAATTACCAGACAAGGAAGGATGTGTATATGAATTCCTGGCTTAGTGTTATTGAAGGTTGTGTTTTGAAACCTATCCTGGAATAACTAGGAGAGGCCATTCTTCCAACTCTTCCAAGTCATCTCCAGTGAGAGAATCATGATAGGAAGAAGTGAAGGGTGAAAACGAGCAAACTGAAAGAGAAAAGAAAACAAATTTCTTCACCTCCATTCCGATTGGCCTAGACTAGTGGCACCATCATCAGGGTTGGGCAGTGGATGATGTGCGCCTGTGTGTGTGGTGGTGGTGGTAATGACATGGTTTGTGATAGGGAGAAGAATTACAATTTGTCTGAGATCACGTGGCATATATCCTAACACTGCTTTAATATGTGTACAGGACTAGCAAGCATGTGGGCTCTAGAGAGAATGTGGACTCGAAGGCAGGTCAGTGTGAACTACCTTGCAGTTGCCACCAATAAACATGTAGATCTGATGCCTGTTTTTTCCTTTTTTTCTTTAATAATCTTTATTATTGTAATTGATAGAAGGGGTACAGTTATCTTTGCCAGATAGAAGGTGCATTACTTCATATACATTGAAACCCCTTCTCATGTTTTTGTCCCCATTTCCCTCCCCCACCCTCTCCCCTCATCTTGTTTTCCCCCCTTTTCTATCCTATTTCAAATAAACAGGCAAACAGATATACAATATACCAGATAACAAGGTAAGATAACCAAGGGACAACAAAAGAAATGAGAAATAACATAGTACATTAAGAACAACAATCACACATTATATGGCTCTTGTTACCATATCCTGGAGGTCCTTTCATTTAGCCTCACCCTATATGGCCTTATGTATCTAGATTTTGCCCTATTGTAAACCTCTGCTAGGAGAGTCCAAGCTTTATACTAATTATGACAAACGAGGGAAACTATTGAGCCTATGTTCCTTTGGGTCTGGCTTACTTCACTTAATATAATTTTTTTCAAGTATTTCCATTTCCTTACAAATGGGGCCATGTCATTCTTTCTGATGTGATGCCTGGTTTTTCTACCAAAAGTCACTTCCATAATCTTTTATATCATTCTCTTGTTTCCACAAACTATAACTGCTGTCATTATTTTCAACCGATACATTCTAATCACTGTTCACTATGCATGGTTTGAAAACATGGTTCCTGAAATCTGTCAACGTGATGAAGTCCTGTCTTGACCACCTGCAAATGGATTGTCTGTGGTCAATTTTTAATGCCAATCTGGTTTCTCTTGCCATATGAGTCTCTTTCTAGCTGGCTCTTCTTGTACTCTGTCACTGGCTGCTCAAGGAAGGCGCATTAATTTTAATATTGGCTTTAGTCAAACCTCATTAGGAAGGTCAATATACTGCCAAAATACCATTAAATAATATGTTTAGATTTGCATTTCTTTTATGACCAGAGATGTTGAGCATTTCTTCATGTGTCTATAGGCCATTTTTGTTTCTTCTTCAGAGAAGACTCTCTTTAAGTCTTTGGCCCATCTTTTAATGGGATGGTTGTTACTTAGGAGATTAGTTTTGGAGTGATTCAATTTTTTGAGCTGTTGATATAGTTTAGATATGAGGCCTTTGTCCGTTGTTTGGTTGGTGAAGCTCTTCTCCCACTCTGTAGGCTTCCTAATTAGTTTACTAGCTATGTCCTTTGCCATACAAAAGCTCTGCAGTTTAAAGCAGTCCCACTTACCCAGCCTTTCTCTGATTTGTTGTGATTCTTGGTCCTTATTAAGAAAGTTTCGACCTGTGCCAAGGAGGTCTAGTGTATCTCCTATTCCTTCTTGTAAAGTTTTCAGAGTGTCAGCTTTTACCTCCAGGTCTTTGATCTATTTGGAGTTAATTCTAGTACAGGGTGACAAAGAAGGATCCAACGTTAGTTTTCTGCAGGTGCTTAACCAGTTCTGCCAGCACCACTTGTTGAAAAGGCTATCTTTCTTCCTTTCTATTTTTTTTTTTGCTCCCTTGTCAAAGATTAGGTGGCCATAGGTCTGTGGTTTAATATCTGGGTCTTCAATTCTATTCCATTGTTCTTCAGGCCTGTTCTTGTGCCAGTACCAAGGTGTTTTGATAATTACAGCTCTGTAATAGAGTCTGAAGTTTGGTATTGAAATTCCTTCTGCGCTGTTCTTTCTGCTAAGAAGTGTTTTTGCTATACGGGGTCTTTTATTATTCCATATGAAATTTTGGATTGTCTCTTCTATTTCTTTAAAGAATGACATTGGGATATTGATGGGTATTGTGTTGAATTTGTAGATAGCCCTTGGCAAGATTGTCATTTTCACGATATTGATTCTTCCAATCCAGGAGCATGGGAGGTTTTTTCATTTCCTCAGTTCTGCTTTAATTTCCTTTTTTAAGGTTTTAAAGTTTTCATCAAAAAGGTCCTTTACATTCTTAGTTAAGCTAATTCCTGGGTACTTTATTTTCTTTGAGGCTATTGCGAAAGGAGTTGCTTTCCTGATTGTTGCCTCGTTCCTCTCACTGTTGGCGTAGAGGAAAGCAGTTGATTTTTGAGGGTTAATTTTAAATGCAAATCAAAACAGCTCTAAGATTCCACCTCACTCCAGTTAGAATGGCCAGGATCAAGAAAAGTAATAACAACAGATGCTGGAGGGGATGTGGCCAGGAGGGATCACTACGACACTGTTGGTGGGAGTGCAAACTCGTTCGACCACTGTGGAAAGCAGTATGGCCGTGTCTCAAAAGAGTAAACATAGAGCTCCCCTATGACCCAGCAATTCCACTCCTTGGCATTTACCCAATCATCTAGAAACAAAGACATACTAAATCCACCAGCACAACAATGTTCATTGCAGCATTATTTACCATAGCAAAAATATGGAACCAACCCAGATGTCCCTCAGTTGATGAGTGGATCAACAAGATGTGGTATTTGTACACAATGGAATTCTATGCTGCTGTCAGAAAGAATGACATTGCCCCATTTGTTAGGAAATGGAAAGACTTAGAAAAGATCATATTAAGTGAAGTAAGCCAGACTCAAAGGAACTTAGGCTCAATGGTTTCCCTCATTTGTCATAACCAGTAGAAACCTTGGGCTTTCCTAGCAGAGATTTGCAATAGAGCAAAACCCTGATACAAAAGGCCATATAGTAGGATGCTAAATGAAAGGATCTCTAGGATATAGAAACATAAACCATATAATGAATGATTGTTGTTCTTAAGATACTATGTTATCTCTCATCTCTTTTGCTGTCCCTTGGCTATCTCATATTGTTACAGTATCTCACTTTGTTACGTGATATATTGGATATATTTGTATTTGGTTATTTGAGATTGGATAGGGAAGGGGGGAAAACAAGATGAGGGGTGGGGGTGGGGGAAGGGAAATGGGGACCAAGACAGGTGAAAGGGTATCAATGTACGGGAATTAATGCACCATCTATCTGGCAAATAGCATGTAACCCTTCTATTAATTACAAAAAATATATGAAAAAATAATATGTTTAAAAAATAAATAACTCTTAGATTATCCATAGTTTTGGGTCTTTATGGTAGCTCTTTTCTTTCTGTATTGTCCCTAATTCAGGACTGCAAAGAATGACTTGGTTTAATCCTAAAAGTGTTCCAAGATGGTATTTAAAGCTAGAGAATTAAGAGACAAATATGTATGACCAAATAGGTATGGTTTCATGTAAAAATTTCTCCTAGACAATTGGTCAAAAGTACCTTATTAGTATTGTCATTTAACTCGGGCCTCGTGATTGCTAAGCAAGTTCTCTATCACTTGAAACATGTTTCCAACCCTATCTGATATGTATCTTTCCTCTAAAAGGCATTTTTTCCCTTTGTTTAGTATCTATTTACTCAGTCATGTAAGTCCATGTGATAAGTGTGTAACCTTTTCAGGAAAAATATTGTCTAATTTGTATAAAATATAATTAGGTGATACATGCACATAGCAAATCAGAGGATTATCTGAAATAAAAGTTCAATATTCCTGAGTCAAGAAAAAACCTGGGAAGCATAGTGGGAGGTAATGGCTCTCCTAATAAATTAGGAGACTGTGACCACGCAGAAGAGGGGAAGTGACTTATAGGAAACATGTTATTCCTATCTTGCTTTGTCTACAAACCATTCAAAATAAGAACAAGTGAACCAAAGGAATGTAGGGAGGTAAAGACTTTCACAAATATATCGGAGTCTCTGGTTTAACAGAACCATCTAGAAGCACCACCATATCAGAATCAAAACATCAGTGGTGTATGTTAATGCCAGGAACCTAGGGATCCTAAGTCAGGACCAAAAAAGAAAAAAGAGCAATAAGACAGTCACGAGGAAAATGAAGGCTCATGTACACCAACAGGTTTAATTGCATATGGATCAGTGGAATGAAAATTGTCAGACCAGGGACTACGCCTGCCTCATCTTTATCTGACTGTGCAGCTCTCTGTGACCGGAGTTTCCTCACCAGGACTAAATGATTGCTAAGATGCCTTCATGCTATGGGAATATGGTGTAATTAAATCCAGTTAAAGTTAATCTAAAATTGTCCATTCTGTCCCCAGCTCCTGCCTTATACTGACGAATGGATGCAAACCCCAAATTCATTTTGCTTCCAGAATGCCTGGGACGCTAAAATTACTCATATTTTAATCGGCTTTTAACAAGAATAGGTAACAAAGAAAATTAGGACAATTAAGAAATAATGAAGCCATTATAAAAACAGTAATGATTTAAAAGTAGGTAGGGGAATACTCTTATTGGAAATGTTGAGTACCTGAAAATGAGCCGTCAGATGACAAGCAGACCATGCGACTAGGGATCTCACTAATGCACGAACTGAGTCATTTATAATTTCCTCCCTAAAGTGAGGGTAACGCAAATGGCCTGATTATTACCTGAAATGCATATTCTCTTGAAAATTAACCATCCTACAGAAAGTTGGATATTATATCTGAAGATGTTATCAGTGCTTTGGACAAACTTACTCTGTTTTCAAAGACATCAGCTTTTTAGTGAGTGTTTCCCATCTGAGGACTTTTCTGAAAGCCATTAGAGCCAGATTTGCTCTCTTTAATATATCATCATCCTCATCCTCATCACCATCATCATGTCATGATGTGATGCTAGTAGCTGTCACAGGCACTCTGAATTTCTGTTGTTTGTAGATAAAGAATTCGTTGTGACTGTTTCTGCCCAGGCAGTATCTCTGTGAACACCACTTCCAAGGACCAAGTCAAGAGATTTGGCCTCTGTTCACCATGTAGATCCTGTATCTCCAAGAATCTCCAAGATTTTCCTACTAGGTTGAACATGATCGGGAGAACGGGGAAGATTGTGTAGTGGTCTAATGACCAAGCCCTGTCAGCAGCTAGCGTGGCCCTGCCACTGTTCTATTGGCTGGAACTCAGTCTTGTTGTCCCACCGAGATTCCAGAAGCATAGGAAACACAGCACAGCTGTGTACTCAGGAAGGAAAGAGGAGTGCTCTTCTGCTTCTGTTCATGGGAAGTTATCTGTTGTTCATCCTGAATGAACAAAACAGAACCTTCCATATAGTTTCCAAGGTGCTGTTGAAAGGCAGGAGGGGAGCTGAGTGCTTCCCTGTGTAAGATGTCATGTATGCCAGCCTCTGACCCCAAAGAGGGTGCACGGAGGGACCCCATGAAAATCCCACTAGGGATCTTTGTTAAGGACTGGCTGACCAGGCCTAAGAAAGCACTTCATAGACAGCTATTTGCTTAGGAAGAGGGAAGGAATCAGTACCTGGATTCCTCATCCTCTCTTCCAACTTCTTTCCATTCTCTACCTATCTCTCTTCTCACTCTCAATGTCTCTGTTAATCTGTCTCAGTCTCCTTACCCCCAACACACACACACACACACACACACACACACGCACACACTGGCATGTGCTGACTGAAAGTTGGTTGTAATAACTCAGAACATACAGTCATAAAATAAATGGAACCCTAAGAAATCCAACATCACAAACCCTTGGTAATGATAATGATGAAGAAAGGCTTCTGCCAGATTCATCTTGTGATTACACCAGTGATCTAATTCTCTTATTATCAAAAGATACAGGTAAAGGCAGCCTTGACAGAGGCTTTAAAAAATATCAAAACAGTACAACATCAGTGGAGCTGTGTTATCTGATTTATGCCTTTTCAAAGTCCAGGCTTGTGTCATAAGCTGATAATAGACGCCAGCCATCAAAATGTTATTTTATCTGCTATCTTGATTTTAAAGAATTGTGGAAACTAGAAAATGGAATTGGATCATTTATATAATGTTTAAAACCATGTTAGTTCACTGGGGAAAAATGACAATGCACATACAATGAAAATCAAACTCCAGGCTGGATCCTAATATAGTGGAAAGCATCCGCTTTGATATTGTAGGCGGTTGATGGGATCACACGGAATTCCTAAATGAGAACACACTTTTTTGTAATAATGAAGGAAAGACTAAATGCATAATAGATTAGTATATGGTTCCCCACCAGATGAGACTCTTACCAGCCCTACCAAGCATTCAAGGTTTTCTCTGCCAGCAGCTAGAGATTCTTGCTAAAGAATGAGGGTGTAAGGGTTTCCTTGGAGTAGTCGCAGTTTGTATTGTAGGTGGATATGTGAAGCGTGAAGGATTCTGCTTTTTATGGATTGGGTGTTGAACATGGTGGGCTATCTGATTTCCCGAGCAAGAGGTGGCTTTCAGGATTCTTCTTGGAAATGTGAACTCCAGGACCATTTGAGTCTTTCTGGATTTTAAAGCAAATATCAGTACTTCTTTATTTTAAAAATCATTATTGTAGATCACATTCTTAAGATTTGAATTACTTCTCATCCACACTAAATTTTTCTCTTTATTTTATATCTCATCTGCCTTTATCCTTTGCAGTTTTTTTCCTATGCAGATTGCCAATGTATTTGAATCCAATTTTATATATTATACACACAGGCACTTAGCCTAACCTCCAACTTTTATTAAACAGCCCCTCATTCTTTTGTATATTTAGTTCATAGTGCACATATTCATCTCACTTAAATTTTGTTATATTTTCTAAAATAGTTCTTCTTTAATTGGTTGTTACAAAACTATATCTTATTGATTTAAAGAAGTGGTTTCCTTTTACTACCTCTAGTCTACTCAAATTCTGAATACTTGTCAGTCATATCACACAGAGTCAGAGAAATCTGACAGGATGGAGGAGCAACTCAGGGAAGCCTGCCTTCTAAGAGCTTCCTGGAAGCCTGTGCTTGGCTTGCACATGTGGAACCTACACAGCACATTCTGTTTCCTCATTGCAAACTTCTCTGCAAATGTCAGCTGGGCCCACATGTTTCCTCATGTCCTTATTTCTGTTGCTAGTAGAGATATTAAAAATTACCAATGCCATTTCAGACTTCAGAAAATTGTGTAAACACCTCTCAGCCTGGAGATGTTGCTCTTTCATAATAGACTTCTGTCTCTAACTTACTCTATGTGTGACATGTAGACTCAGCAAGCAGAGGGTCTATGGTCCTGTAGGGGTACAGAAAATTCTCTTCTGTGTGATATGCTGTAACAACAGACTCCCAATCAGCCTGTTGGACTGTATTAATCAAGACTTGGCAATAAAGAATAAAGGAAGGTGACTGCATACAGTAATTCAAGGTGTGGTTACCACAAGAAAGGAAAAGGGAATACTGAGCAACTGAAACACCAGAGTAGACCTCCGCCTGACATTCTGACATTGCCAGACTGGACACTGCCTGGCTAGGTATGTGCTTAGCTCATTTCTTTCCCTTCTAATTTGAGGCTATTGCTCTTTGTTTGTCATTGGTTTTCCAATTGTAGTTTCTCATATTTTCTACACTTTCACATAAGCTAAAAAAGTCAAGGATGGCTTCTGTTATTTCCATTCTGTGAATCAATAACAAGACTCTCCATTGCACACCTATAATCTGCTCTACCAATAAGGAACAGGCATGATGGTGACTTCAGAGTTTTTACTGGTATACAGTAATATTGTATAAGAAGTGAAGAGCATATTTTGTGCTTCAGTTTCATAAATGTTTTCTAATTTATTAATCCACACATATAGTCTGTATTCATCAGGAGAGTTTTAACCTTTAAACCCTAAGCAAAAGCAGACATTTCCTACCATAACATTGAAAAGTTTGGTAAAATACAGAAAAGATAATATTCATTCTCATTTGAATTGTCTAACTTGTCACAGATACATACAAGCTGTGTTTATTCACTTGATTTCTAACCTGGGCTTAACGCATGAAAACATCACAGCAGACATATGACAAAACATGTGCCCATGTTAATCTGTTGGCTCATAATACCATGGTTCTTTTTATACTTCAATATTCCCTTAGCACATCATTGACACCACATGTGTATTCATTAATAGTTACTCTTCTCTATGATTTCACAGAAACACTAAACAAAAAGTAACTGAACTCTCTGTCTCTGTCTCTCTGTCTCTGTCTCTGTCTCTCTCTGTCTCTGTCTCTCTCTGTCTCTCTCTCTCTGTCTCTCTCTCTGTCTCTCTCTCTGTCTCTCTCTCTGTCTCTCTCTGTCTCTCTCTGTCTCTCTCTGTCTCTCTCTCTCTCTCTCTCTCTCTCTCTCTCTCTCTCTCTCTCTCTCTCTCTCTCTCTCTCTCTGTCTCTGTCTCTGTCTCTCTGTTTTCGGAGCCATTGTAGTTTTCTGGATCCTTCTCATAAAGCCAAAGGGAAGTGAGTAGGTCTGTTATTCTTTACCATCAAGAGACATGATGTAGTCCTAAGGCTTTAAAACTTGGTAGGATTCTGGGAATGGTTCCTAGTTGTTACTCAGGTCTCACAATCTGCTTAAGCAGGCATTAATATCTCGGTTTCAGAGGTGGGACTTAACACAGTGGTTTCTTCTTTCTTAATGAGCAACAGGCCTCATTATCTCAGCCTGCAAATTCACAGACAAGATAAAGCACGAGGACAGTTAACCTATGCAGATATCCCCAAGAAACAGGAGGTGTCCTTTTGTGTCCAGGATGGAAGAACATTTTGTTTTTCAGCAGGTGTGATGGAATCCCTGTGCCATCCCATCTTAGATGGGCACAGTTCTTTGTGTAGAGTCCACTAAGTGGAGCTCCAATTTAAAAGTAGTAACTAGTTTTGAGGGGTAAGGCCATCTATATGCCAATTACTTTCAAACATAGGTGTTAATTTCAAACATTGTACAATGTATTGCTATATTAAAATTAGATTGAGTGAACCAGTTTTATATTTAAGGCTTTTGGAACTCAACCAATGTAAAATAGTCTAACAGCTAAATAAAAATTTTCATTAGGGGCCAAGAGTTTGGCCTAGTGGTAGAGTGCTTGCCTAGCATACACAAAGCCCTGGGTTTGATTCCTTGGTACTACATACACAGAAAAAGCCAGAAGTGGTGCTATGGCTCAATTGGTAGAGCACTAGCCTTGAGAAAGCTCAAGGGCAGTGCCCAGGTGCTGAGTTCAAGCCCCAGGACTAGCAAAAAAAGAAAAGTCTCATTAGAAATGACCTTTGCATAGTACCTCAGGTCTCATAAAGAAGAGTTTCCCTAATAACATCGTCTCTAAAACTGAAGTGAAGGGATTATTGTTGCAATGTTGGTCTCTGGCCAATTCTCTTTCTATGTCTTCAGCTTTAATATCAACACGCTAATATTATGCTGGCCATCAAATATATATGTAATGTTTCAGAACTCTGACAACACGGGAAATGATTCCTTGGGCCCTGTGAATCCTTTGGTAATTCCTTGAGAAGCATCTAGAAAAGAAACAATGTCTTCACAGATAACAAATTTTCCATATTCTATTTTGAACAAATGGATCAGTGTAGAAAAGGCTCAGAAATACAGCAGAATGGACAAAAACAGTACTTACCAACCTTTGGGGGGGGGGGTTGTTTCTAGGCAACAGCATTGCATGATATAGAGATCATTAAATCGGTTCCATTATTATGCCTAGTGTTCCTAAGGGGGTTGGCGATCTCAAAACAGTAGAAATGTTTTCTTTGTTTGTTTGTTTGTTTTTACCATGAATCTTCCCTGGATCTTATTAGTAGAAACTGAGGATGTTTGGATGTTGGTACAGCTTCTCTAAAAATGGAAATCATGTCCATTTGATGCTTAGCTAATAAATTGGCATCATAATACAATAGGTCTCTCACATCTCTGGAGTTTCTGAATGGAGTGTGTATTGTGAGTGTGT
Organism: Megascapheus bottae; assembly: GCF_031878675.1. NCBI lineage: Eukaryota > Metazoa > Chordata > Mammalia > Rodentia > Geomyidae > Megascapheus > Megascapheus bottae. Next base: position 7,553,803 of record NC_143520.1, on the reverse strand, counting down.
TAATCCTAGTTTGCCATCAGAGTTCTTTCAGTTCATGCCTATGAGCCATGATCATCCTTTCCATGTGGATATTCTTTCCTGCCAAGTAGCACAGACTGTGGCAACTGCTGCTATTGACTAGAAGATTCCCCAAGTGGCCTTTGGATCCCTTCATTCAAGTGGCTGAAATTGATAAGTTCTGGCATTAGAATGATGTCGTGTCGTTATATAAAAAGTCTAGGTCTTTTTGTTTTGTTTTGGCTGCATTGTTGATTTCTCGTGATTTCTTGTGGAAGGCAGGCAGCTGTCAGTCTTGCTCATCAGAGCAGGTCTAGTGTAGGTGGGCTCTGATTTTCTGTTCCTGTTGGGCCAGCTGTCCAGTGCCTGTAATAAGTAAGCGTTCCTTCTCCTCTTTATGTAGAATACAATTCCTTGTCGTTCTCGGGGTATTTGGTGTAAGAGACCAGCTACCCATTGCTGGAATGAACTTCAGCAGTGGCAAGCTGCTTTCTGATTCCATGTCCTCACAGTTGTGTTTCCACTCTGGAAAGCAGATACTAACATTTGATGAGGTTCAGTGCTTGTTCGCTTTCTTTAGACTTTGTATTTCCAGCTCTTATTGATTGTTCAGTAGTTGCAGGTGATTTCTTTGTTCTTTACATCTTTATTGATGCAAAGCAGTATCAGAAACTGCTTTTAACAGTTATCTAATCCCTGATGCCCTTCATGTATCAGATTTGGGATTTCATTTTGTAGAACTACTGGGCTGGCTACACAATTAATTGTTCCTTATTAATAAGCCATTAGACTCACTTGACCAACCATCAACAGTCACAGAAAAGCCTGTCTCCCCCTCTTTTTGCCTATCTCTCTTTCTCTTTTGATGTTGAAGTTGTTCTTCTGTGTAATGGTAGACTTGCTGGAGTGTTTGGAGGGCTCTGATTCATTTAAAGTGACAGGCGATGTTATCTACTGATAATAAACAGGTTTTTGAGGCTGTTACTATGACCTTTATCACTTCTCCCATCAGATATATCCCAGAAGGCTACAGCACTTAACTCTGAATCATTATGTGGCCCTCAAGAAAGTGTGTGTGTGTGTGTGTGTGTGTGTGTGTGCGTGTGTGTGTGTGTGTGCATGTGCTCATATATGTATGTGAGTTCAAGCAGTTAGATATATGCCCATAGATGTCAGACAACTATGATCAAAAAGGGGCACAGCAAAAGGACAGTGGACAGCATATAGAGTACAGTTCTACCCCTTATTTAATGTATTAGGATTCTGACCAAGTTTCTTCCTCAGTTTCTCCTTCTGAAAATTAGAATCATGATACACTAAACTGCTTTGATTATTTGGAAAACTAAATAAATGCTTGCATGCAGAATACATTTGACAAATGCTTGCTAGGATTTTTTTCTCTAGCTTAAACTAGTTGTGTTATTTTTAACAGGAGTTAAAGAATTGGCTTTGGGGTTGTAAAGACCTGGTTTGATCTAAAGGAAGACATTTAGCCCGGGGTCTTCAATTCAGAAGGCCTGAGGGTGAACATGAGTTGTGCCTGATATGTGATAGACTCTCAAAAAAGAGGTTTCCTGACTGGAGACCCTTTAAAGTTTAGCCCCTGGTTGACTCTGGGAACCATGCATGGGGTTCTCTGACTGACTACAGCCTCCATGTGGACCTCGCCCTGGCGACGATCTTTCCATCTGTTCTGTGTTATGGATCTTGCTGTTATTCTCAGCCCTCCCACTACAGGTCTGCAATGCTTTATCCAGATCCTCTGGGCCAGATGCGTTCCAGAGTTCAGTATTTCCCATGCTTCAGAAACATAAGTCAGCGCTGTCTGTATTACAGTACTCAACACCAGTGAGCAGCATAATCAAACACATTAGTATGTCTTCAGTGAAATGCGCAAATAGTCACCTTAAAGTGGGATCAATGTAAATATTTTTGCCTCTTTTCAAAGGTTCAGATCAAGTTAACATTAACTTTCAATGAGTTTTGAACAAGTGTTCAGGGTTAGAGCTTTTTCAATTGAGGACTGTAGATTAGAATTGCGGAGCCTTAGAAAGCCTAGAGCTAGAATTAACATGCCAGTTTTTCCGTTTGTCTTTCTGATCTTTTAACCATTTCCAAGTCTTTTATTCTTATTGGTTGTAAAAATCCTTCTCATCTGTATGATACTCCAGTCTCATTTTAAAACCTTTTCTTTGCTCTTCTATGTGATATATTCCATTCCGTTTATCACTCCCATCCCTTATTCTTCTTCTCTAAGTCTCAAGATATATTGAGTAGGTTTGGATTGCTCAGGTGAAAAATGGCGCCTTGATTTGTCTTTCATGTAAACATTTCCTTCCTCTCCTCCTGATTAGAGCCCACAGAATTGGGAGCTTTTTATGTGAATTCTTACTCTTTATCCATAAGTAGAGATTCCATGGGCTGGATGGATAGTGGTTAGAAACAGTACCAGATTAAACTCAAATCCAAACTTCTGTCACCTTCATGAGTATGAACCATATTCCCAAACTTTTCAGCCTTCTGACCAAAGGACTCTTGAAAAAGTAGTAAACAAAATAGGACCCATGTTCATCTTCATTCTCATAAAAAAAACAATGGCAACTTTCTGCCCATCCTAGGTAAACATCTTAAGAAAAAGATGAAGAACTCACAACAATGCTGGGGTTGTGTCAGTGATGATAACTGGACTCTCCATAGGAAAAGCTGAACACAGAGGAGTTCCTGACTCCTCATTAGTAGACCGCTGAATAATAGTGACTAGGAAAGAGCAGCTGGCGAGACTAAGGAGTCACTTTCACGATAATCCCTCTCCAACCTGATTGGATTTGTCCTGTCCTGAGTTTTCCACCCAGAATCACTAGTGGCCTCCAATGGTTAACTTCAAGGGTTATTTTCAGCCCTAATTTTGCTTAAACTCAGAATTACTGTATACCATAATTCAGATCCTTCTGCATGACTGCATGACATACTTTTCTGTTTCCATGGCGTCAGACACAGGGTGTCACCTTTATCTTTCACCTTTCTTCTGCTCAGTGTAATTCACTGCTTGTCCTTCTTTGCCTGATCAGGAAATAGCAGCCTTCTGCAAGGGCCTCTTGGTATTTCCTTGGTATTTTTCTTAATATTCTTTGCCTAGTGATCTTTATTTCCTGTACTCGGATGACTGACAAGCTTTTATCTGCAGTCCAGACCCCCCCTTTTAAACTCCAGACTTATATCCAACTGCCTCTTTCAGATCTCTTCATGGGAATCAACATGCAAAGCAGAGCTCATGACCTCATCTCCAAAACTTGGCTTCTTTTCTCCTCTGGAAATAGCATTTGCTCTTTAGCAAGCCAGATACCTGTAGTTCGTCTTGAATCCCTTTCTCTTCTTTATTGTGTAAATGCACAAGGAGAGAGCTACCACATTTACCTTTTAGACTGTCCTCCTTCTCATCATTACCACCACAATGGTGATCCAGATTTCTGCCAGTCCACTACTAGACAGGGAGAACAGGGCAATAAGAATCTTCATTTTATATTTTGTAATTTATTTCTTACAATAACTGAAGTTCCAAAAGTCTTAGGACAGGTATAGAAGCAAATGAAACATTACATTGTTCAAATTTGTACTTTCTTTTATTGTCAGTCCTGGGGCTTGAACTCCGGACCTGGGCACTGTCCTTGGGCTTTCTCAAGGACAGTGCTCTACCACTTGAGCCACAGCATTACTTCTGGGTTTTTTTGCTGCATATATGGTACCAAGGAATCAGACCCAGGGTTTTGTGTATGCTAAGCAAACACTCTACCACTAGGCCAAAATCCTGGCCCCTCAAATTTGTCATATGAAGAATTCTTTAATATTAACTTGGGTGTTATTGGCTCATGCTTCTTACGTAGTTCTAGCTACTTAAGAGCCTAAGATCTGAGGATCACAGTTCAAAGACAGTCTGAAAAGTCTGTGAAACTCTGTTCTCTATCTACTCCCCACATTACCCCCAGCCCTACCCCCCCAAAAAAAGCCAGAAGTGGAGCTGAGGCCCAAGTGATAGAGCACTAGCCTTGAGCAAAACAGTTCAGGAATAGTACCCAGGCCCTGATTTCAAAACTCACCTCATACCGGTACTTAAAAAAAATGTTTAATGCAAGAACCGTTAGAATGGGGTCTCATTTCTTCAAGGCTTTTGATGAGGAAATTCCTAAGACCTGTGTCTCACTGATGGCTGATGGTCTGTGGGGCAGAAACCAGTGAAGCCTAATCTCCATCTAGAAGCCATTCCAGGTCAAGGATCAAGAAAAAGCTGAGTACACTTCTGTGAGACAAGTTGACAAACTCTATTTTCTAAGGAAATAGACTTCCAGAGAGTTTCAACCCAAGGCTGTACTACATCCAAAGAGTGTGCCTTAGATCTGAACTGGTGGCTTTGTTATTTGTCACAACCTACCAAATTTGATACTTAAGATAATTCAAGTCCTAACTCAAACAGTAACTTTATACACTATGAAGGTTATTCTCATAGGCAAACAGTCACAGCACCAATCCCAAACAACGGCTCTCACCTTTCAAGTCTGATCCTTTTTTGCTTGTTCCCATTCATGGTGTAGACAGGCCGCTGTACACATGCAGGCCAATTCCCATTGTCTCCATAGATATGTATATCTTCTGAGAACCCTAACTGATGCACTAGACGAATCAGCGAAGTAACTCTGTCTCATTGGAAGAATTGCAGAAATAAGGAATCTGACAGGCCAGCTCACTACTAAGGTAAGAACCCTCATGAAACCTTGTGCTCTGATACCCACTTTCCATTGCAGAGTAAATACATCCTTTGGCTTTATTTCCTGGCACTTCTATTTTGTTTTATTTTTGTTAGTATTTCTTTAGCTGTCTACTAATTGTGGCTTCAGTCCAACCAAGGAAACTGGCCTTCCCGTATCCATTACTGACAAATTGCAATCCTATTGCTGGACTAGAAAACTATCCATTAGACTCAGTACAGCTACCAGCGGAATGAGGCAGCTTGCTTGTGGGTTTTGTTTTTTTCCTCTGAGTCAGTGCCCAAAAGGCATTTTATGCTTTAGCTATTTTCAGCACAGTTATACCACTGGTTTCAACTTGGTCCAAATCTTAGTGTGTTTGATCTTTAGTCTCTTATAGGAGTTGATTTTGTCCAGAGAGTACGTGGAAGATATGAGCAGAAGGTGGTGCCCAAAGTTCTCCCTGGCTTGGTTGTGGCAGTGGTTGGAGCTGTCCACGACAGAAGTCTGGCACCTCTCACTCCAGTGTGTATCCTGGCTTTGGGGACAACATCTGGTGACAGATGAATCTTGTCATAATGATATCTCCTGGTTTACAGTGGTCGGCATCTGATTGTGGTAGACATTTCACAGGACAGGACATGGCAGCTCTAAGGAGAAGATGCTGGGTGGTGAGGGATGAGACCCTCAAAGTCGTTGGTCCAGACTTCCTTATTCAATGGCAATTTATGTAGCGTACATCTTAAAGTCCCTGTGGCCTTGGGGAAACAAGTTGATCTCCCTGACACAGTTTTGTTTTTTTTTTTTTATCTCTCTCTCTCGAGAGTAATAATAGTGCCTGCTTTTAGGGTTGTTTGAAGATTAAATAGGGAAATACACGCACACACACACGCACACGCACACATGCACACGCACACGCACACACACACACACACACCACAACCACTGTCAATAATACCCGGATGTGGTTTGTACCTGGTACTGGGTGCTTATTTCTTTTTCTCTTCATTTAAAAAAAAAAAAGATGTCTCCATAGCTTGTCTCTTGTGAAAGATAATTAAGAATTAATTAATTAATGATTAAGCTGCCTGAAAACTATTGAAAGCCACAGGTTAAAAATGAACACTTGATGTAATAACTTCTGCCATCAATGGTTTGGGAAATATATTCTAATTGAGAAGTTTGGGGTCATGTTTAAAAAATTCTCTGTGTACTAATTAGGGGTTTCCCATGTCTTCCCCAGCGTCTCTCCTCCACCCTCCCCTCCACTCTGGCTGTACTTTTCTTAAACTTCTGCCCTCCCTTAGGAACGGGAAAGAATAACAGCTCCAGCTAGAGAAGCTTGCTTGAAATAGCACTGGCACGCTGCGGCTTCCCTGCAGGACTCTGCCAAGTGCCCAGGGCCCGGAGATGCTGGGTGGACGGGTTGGGGCCCCTGAAGGAGAGGCCTGGCGTGGGGCTGCAGGCCTCTCTCAAGGTCTGGACCACCCCACCTGGGCAGGCAACCGCAATTTGGCATCCTTCGAGTCTGTGCCAAGATCAACAACAGGATAAATTTCTTGTTCATTGTTTGTACGCCGGCTTGAAGAAGAGCCCCATCTCTGAGAGCCAAGTGCAGAATTAAACTGGACTTTACTGGTCAGGGCTGGGAGTGGGGGAGTCAAGGAGAAAGAAAAAAAGAAATCCTATACAATTTCCCCAGACTCTTTCTGCTGGATTTATTTGCGGCCTTCGGGATGACTTGTGTGCCAGGCAGACCCACTTGGCACACAGGCCCAAGCCCCCTTCTGTCATATTTATCTAATTTCTTCTGTACTGGGGATGTGGCTGAGAAATGAGTTCCTCTCTGAACACGAAGGAATGGGTGTTTTCTGCCAAAGGGCTAGGGAAGGACTGAAACGTGTTTGACTTCAATAGCCCATTTTTGTTTCTCGTTATAGAGAACTCTGCCATAAGCTACCACTCCCATTTTCTTTCCTAAAGGTAATCCGATGGTTGGGGAGCCAAGGACTGCTTCCTTTCGGCATCATTCCTCTGAATGCAGAGGAATATGAGAATTTTATTTTTAAAAAACCCCCAAACTTCAACCCCCGCCAAAAAAACACCCCAACAAATAAAGAAAGAAAAGAATAAAATCCTGAGATTGCTTTCATTTTCCCCTCCCCCTCCTCATCGCCCACGACACCACCAACATTGCCACCTAGTGGTCAAATATAAATTAGTCTCCTTATTCTGAGTGTTTTTCTTTCTTTTTAAGAAAAATGAAACCTCCTCTAGAAGAAAATAAAAGATTAAGTTTGAACTCTTTCTATGAGTGCTAAGAAATATAGCTTCCTCATAATGCACCGACAGAATATATTATTCATATAAAGAAGCAAATACATATATTTTCATAAGAACATATTGGAGATCTTAATGTTTTCCTTATAGTTTCTGTAGAAGAGAGCTTGGTTTTCTTAGGTGGTGACGGTGCTAATTTGATTATAATTTTAAAAGATGGTAAGTGATTATCAATATTTTAAATTCTAACACCTACAGTATGTTTATATGTGTGTATGGCATATAAAATGAGTGACACTAGCAATCAGCATAATCTGTCTCAAACTCTTAGAAACATGTTTACTGGTGAAAAAAGACTTCTATTTTTTCATCTCTAGGAAGAGGTGAAAAGTTTCATCTTAAGAATGTTTACAATAACTGAAGACACAGAAAGCATCTACATTTTAAATGAAATCTGAGGTTGCAAAGAAAGAAAAGTTACTGAATCTCTTTTTAACTTTGTTTTAAAAATAACTATAGCTTCACAGGAAGTTGTAGAATAGCACAAAGAAATCCTGTGCATCAGATTCTCCCAATGGTAACATTTTTTATATATAGTATAATGTGAAAGGAAGAAACTGACAGTACAATCAATGCAACCTATTCATATTTCACCTGATTTGTTTGCCCTTATCTTTGTATTGTATATAGGTTGGTGAATTTTTTCCATATATTTTTATTGTAATTAATAGAAAGGTTACATTATATTCACCAGATAGAAGGTACATTACTTCACAAACATGGATACCCTTTCTCATGTCTTGGTCCCCATTTCCCTCCTCCCACCTCTGCCCCCTATCTTGTTTCCCCCCTTCCCTGTCCTATTTCAAATAACCAAATAAGCATTTATACAATATATCAGATAACAAAGTGAAATATTGTAACAACATGAGATAACCAAGGGACAGCAAAAGAGATGAGAGATAATATAGTACATTAAAGACAACAATCACTCATTAGATGGCTTTTGTTTCTATATCCTGGAGGTCCTTTCATTTAGCATCATACTATATGGCCTCATGTATCTAGGTTTTGTTCTATTGTAAATCTCTGCTAGGAGAGCCCAAGGTTTCTATTGATTATGCCAAACAAGGGAAAGGTTGGTGAATTTTTTAAAGATAGGATCTCATTGAGTAGCTCAGGGTGCTGCATCCTCCCAAATCTGGGATTATAGGTATGTGCTACTACTCTGATGATCTCAGGCAGTTTTACTATGTGTAAATACATGAACCATCATGGATCAAGGTCAAGAATTCTTCCATTACCACTGGTAGACCTTGCGCTATTGGTTTAAAGACGTTGTGCCCCCTGTTTAAGAAACAAAACTATACCCCTCCACTTTATGATTGAACCCAGATGCCAAGCAGGAAGAAGGCACGTGGAGATCCTCATTACACATTTTTTGCACTCTCTATGGTCTGTGTTGTGTTATTGCTCATGTAATAGATACTATTTAACTTTTTTTCAACTGCACTGATTTAAAAGGATAATAAGAGTAGAATTACACAATGAAAAATGATGATTCTTCGGCTGTTTTCCTCTCCATCTAATATCTAAGATGGACTGTGCTCCAATTTGGTTTTAAATCTGCTAAAGATGCAAACCACAAAGAATCCTGTTCAGCCCATCCTGGTCTTCTCCTAAGATCTTCCAATGGCTGAGACCAGCCTTGTTTCTATGGACCCCAAAGGACAAGGCTGGCCCCTATTGCACAGAGTCCCTAAGGACAGGAATGGAAAGGAAGTAGACTATTCTTCCGATTTCTCCTTTCTCATGCTTTTATTTTTTTTCCTGGAGACATTTTACATGACCTGTTGTGAAATGCTATATGATCTGAAGTAGTTCCTCTGGAACAAGGAAGCCAAACAGCGATGTAATGATGATTGTCGTGTGTCCAGGCAGCCTGTGTGACAGTAGGGTACCTGCTTGTTAGAGAGGTACCTTCATTCCGGCGTACAACTGAAGTGCTTGTGTTGTTGTAGGAATGTTGAGAGTTTTTTATTTTTGTGTAAAAAAAAAAAAGAAGAAGGTTCCACAGATGGTGGTCAAAGTTATTTCCAGCACTTAGCTTTATAAAGTTTGAAAGACATGGATAGCTATTCATTGAGTAGTAATAAAAAGTTCATTTGAAGTGCTTCATATGACTTAAAATAGATTTCCATCTCAAGATGAATGTTAATGGATCCTTATTAATATGCCTATAGAATCTTTTCCCCAAAACTTTCATCTAGAAGTCACTCCTAGTCTCAAAAATGCTATGATGTTTATTAGTAAATCATCTGCTAATGTATGGCATTTTAGTCTTACATTTCTTGTGAGCAGAGGTCTCACGAGGAAATCATGATGCTTAATTTCTGATTTAAGTTTGGCTCCTTTCAGCTTGTGATCACACAGAGCCTTTTGACCTATTGGAATCTCATTTTTTTTTCTGTTTTCTATGAATTGAAAATTTATGTTTTTTAGGAAACTTATTAGATAAAGTTACAAATATAGAAAAAATGCCTGTAACCAAGAGAAAGATTATACAATTCCATATATATGTTATATATAATACATATGTATGCACATACCCTTATACACACATATGTATATATATATATATACATGAGAAAATCCTCAGGTATGTGATTTATGATTCATGCAAAAGAAAATATACTCTTTATGACTTCAAAATAATAGCCTTCATCCATCAGTTTTGCATTGATTTTTAATTATTAATATTGACCATATTGTATATTTGGACATATTATATCTTCAGCTGCACAAATAAAAGTTTAAAAATCTATATTTTAAGAGAGGAGAATGTCCATTGTTAGAGAATTAACTATTTTAATTGATTCATTCAGTCGGTCAACATATTATAATTGAGCATCTCCTATGTACCAGGCATATGTGCTAGTCATTGGAAAACTAGCAGGCAACATGATATGTGGAAAAACCCTGCCTTATCATATGTGAAAATCCTACTTCATAGCTTTATATTCTGGGGAAAAGTGGAGGAGAAAGGAATAGAAAGCAAAAAAAAAGTGCCATTAATTCATTAGAAGGTAATCAATATGTGGGGAAAATAAGATGGGAGGGAAGGAAGGAGGGAGAGAATAAGGAAAGAAGGGCAGGAGAGATAGGAGAGAGAAAACGGGGTGGTGGGAGCAGAGCAAGAGAGAGACAGCCAGAGCAAGCTTGCAGCTTTCTGGGAAAGAGCCCTGAAAGGCCTCTGTGAAGAGGTGGTTTGTGTGAGAATGTGAAAGGCAGAGATGGTCAGGTGATGGTCTCAGCTCCTTAACACAAAAGCTCATTTTCACAACAACAAAAAAGCAAAAAGTCCTATTGAGAACCAAGTGTGTAGAGCTGGGCTCCCAAGGCAATGGGGTTAAACCTTCCTCATGCATGTCCCCCACCCCATGCCCTCCTCATCTCAGAGCGGTTGCTGAAGTGGTGACACCCTGGAGGAGGTTCTTTTGTAGCTAGATCTGGTCCATGCCACAGACAAGGCAGTCCAACAAGACTTAAATTTAGTTCACCCAAAGGCTTCTGACAAAGTTTCAGGCATTCCTTGCTTCGGACACCACTTTGTTCCAGGGGCGGGGTGGGAGGGGCAGACAGCTTGCTGGTATCCATCAATTTTATCAGAAGGCACACAGCCATGAGGGTCTGGGGAAGGAAGGGAATTTCACGGGAGCCTGGGTTCCCAGGTTTGAATTCATCAATATTGACAATGTATCCTTAGAGCTCTGGGCCACTTTCTTGTATTGTTTCCTGTATTGCAAGTCAAATAAGAATGCTAATTTGCAGCAGTAGAAATTAAAACATAAGCCAGGTGTCGGCGGCTCAGGCCTGTAATCATAGCTACTCAGAAGGTTGAGATCTGAGGATCAGGGTTCAAAGCCAGCCTGGTCACGAAAAGTCCATGAGACTCTTATCCCCAATGAAACACCAGCAAACCAGAAGTGCCACTGTGGCTCAAGTGGTAGAGCATTAGCCTTGAGCTGAAGAACTCAAGGACAGCATCCAGACCCAGAGTTCAAGCCCCACAACCAAGCAAAACAAACAAACAAACAAATAAACAAAAATAAAAGAAAGAAATTAAAATATAGCCAGGTTCCTGTGGCTCACATTTGCAATCCTAGCTACTCAGGAGACTGAGAGCTGAGATCTGAGGATCATGGTCCAAAGCCAGGTTGGCCAGGAAAGTTTATGAAACTCTTATTTCCAATTCAATCAAAGAAAAAGCCAGATGCAGTGCCACGGCTCAAGTGGTAGAATGCCAGCCTTCAGCAGAAGGAACTCAGGAATAGTGCCCAGGGCCAGACTTGAAGCTTGAAGACTGGAAAAAATAAATAAAATAAAATATTAAAATGGAAAGTTCCGTTAGTGAGACCCAGGCCTGCAGTAGCTAGTGGGAAGCTCCGGGCGTGATCTGTGAGCTCTGAGGGCCACTTCCTCACCTCCGCGCCTGGGAGCCTTGCCCCAGCACGGAATGATTTGGAGTCTGCTGCCCCAGGTCATAGGCAAGACCACTGCTCCACAAAGCCATTCCTGGGAATGTAGAGCTCAGGGGACGGATCTCTCTCTAACCGACTTCCTGAGACCACGCGTTCCATTCCCTAATTCCTTAACGTTACAGAAGTAATAGCCCTGGAGACGCAAAGACCCATTTACAATTGTGCTAGTGTAAATGACTAACATGACAGAAGTAGCGGCTGTGCTGGGAGGACTATGCCCAGGACAGCGGGATGAGGGAGGAGGCTCCGAAGAAGGGTGGAGATGGGCGATAAGAAACAGAGCCCAAGCTGGCCAGCAGGCAATGGAACCATCACCTCCTGCACTGCGGTGTTGGAGGAAGCCAACTATGTCTGTACAGAACTGTGATTGGAGGCAATGTGACAGACTAGAAGGGGCAACCCTGCCTCCACCCCTTTCTCTGGAAGCTTCCTGTAGTCCAGAAACTCTCAGAACATTCCAGAGGGTGGGGACAGTTCAGGGCCTCTTTCTATCAGGAGCCTGATAGCGAGGTGGTGGGGTGGGTGGGGGGGGGAGGGGAGCATGCCTGACTGGTTCCACCCCTGGAACAAAACAAATTGTACTGAGGGCTTGGGGTGACTCACAGAGCCCTACTTAGTGATCCATGGCCCAGACATCCTGTGGGCTCACTGATCAGAACATATGTGTAGGCTGGGCTGCCAAGAAAAGCTCAAAAAGAAGTGTTCTGTTGGATGCTGGTGGCTCATGCCTGTAATTCTAATCCTACCTACTCAGAGGGCTGAAATCTGAGCATCATTCTTCAGCCAGCTGAGACTGGAAAGTGAGACTCTTATCTCCAGATAACTACCAGATAACTGGAAATGGTGCTGTGGCTCAAAGTGGTAGAGCACTAGCTTTGAACGAGAGCCCAAGGACCTGCAAAAATTAATTTTTTTAATGTAGTCATTATCTGGCATAAGTAACTATAACTCCTCTGTATATCATTTTTACAATAACAATGAAAATAATTTTAAGAGAAAAGCTCCATAGGAGTATAATGCAGGAGAACCCAGGCAGAGTGAGGTGTAGTCAGTAGAGTACTTGGGACAATTAAGGGGAATGTCAATGTGAAAGGCAGGCTGAAAACAGGAAGGCTGGAAACAGGATAGATGAGGGGTGGAGAGGAATTAAAGAGCAAGTCAAGTCTGAGAGCCTGGAAGGCAAGAGTGAAAGCAGGATGTTCTGGGTCAAATTAGATGTGACCTCAGGGAAGAGCTGAAGGACTGGCAATGCTTGCAGAGGGTTTCAATAGTGCACCCTCTGGGATCTGAGCCACTCACAAAAGACACGGAGGTGGATGCAAACTCATTAGACTTAAAAACTAAGAAGTTTGGCTGGCCCCTGGTGGCTCATGCCGTTAATCCTAGCTACTTAGGAAGCTGAGTTCTGAGGATCTCAGTTCAAAGCCAGCCTGAGCAGGAAAGTTTGTGAGACTCTCATCCTGTCCCCTGCCCCCCAAAAATCACCAAAAAAGCAAAAAATGAAGCTATGTCTCAAGTGGTAAAGTACCAGCTTAAGTAAAACAGCTGAGACAGTAACCCAGGCCCTGAGTTCTAGCCCTATGATCAACACAAAAATAAAGCAAAACATTAAAGTCCCCACAAAAACAAACCCTAAGTAGTATAGCAACAAATAAACCTCTCCCTCATCATTTCCCAAATGAACTGGCTCTTAGATTCCCTTTTCCTCTTTGCATCATATCCACTCCTAGACAGACTTTGGTAAACACTGTTGGTGATGTATGTATGTCCTGCCAGGTCACAATGACCAATCAAGTACCTGAGGTTTCCTGGCCACTAAGGTGGTGCCTGGAAGAGCAGGTTTCCCTCTTTTCTAACACCCAGGTCCACAGGGCCACATGAATGCTCAATTCAGATCCTCTCTCTTCTCTGTCTCTAGGAGCCTTTGGATGCTTTATAAAATATAGCTCAGAAGAAGGGGTACCAATGTTCAAGAAGTAATGTACCTACTACCTGACGAATGTAACTATAATCCCACTATACTTTACCCTGACAATAAAATTAATTTATATATAAAATTAATATAATATATATTATTTGTAAATTTAAATATTATGTAATATATAATTAATTTATATATGTATATATATATATATATATATATATAAATACACCAGAAAACATCAATGGCTTACTCCATTGTCCTGAAAACTGTGACTATGCTATGGAAACTCCCTTGATCCAGTGGAAAGAGAGAAACACCCGTTTCTCCTAACTGCCTTAACTACCCCTTTCAAATCTGGAAGTTTTTTTGTGTCTTGTTTTTCACTGGAATGTTCGATGCTACCTCAAGGCACAGCTGTCAGTTAGCTGTACTTTATTACAAGGCACTGCTGGCTAACAGACCATGAACCATTGATAGCTAATACCCTTAGTTACATCTCATCCCAACTGAATCCAGGAGCTGAATGGCTAAATTTGTTTTTCTGAAGGACATTGATTAAAGGAGTTGACAAAACCACTTGAATGTGACATTTCCAACTGTCTAAAATGAAAAGCTTTCTCGATCTTCAGGTCCTGGACTGGAGAGATTTCTTTTTCCTACTGTGTGTAAATAATGAATTTTGCCTTTTCTGGAAATCCATCATTGGTGAGTATGTTGAATACTCAAACAATGGCAGTTTAAATTGTCCTGCAGTGACATTAAGTAGCTGGAACTAATTCAGAAATGTGCATGGAACATGATGGAGATGAGTGTGGGGAGAAATGTCATACCTCACCTGACCAGATGGGGACTGGCTATAGAAAGCCACCCAGAAATCAGAAAGATAAACGGAATGCTTCTTAGAGAAACTGCATCCAGACTTATGCATCCTTTCCCTCCCTCCCTCCCTGATCCCTTCCTCCCTCCCTCCCTTCTTCCTTCCTTCCTTCTCTCTCTCCCTTCTTTCCCCTCTCCTTTCTTCCCTCTCTTCTTTCTTTCTTTTCTTCCTTTTAAAGAAGCCCTTTGTCAGGGGATATAAAAGCTAAAATTTTTTTAAAACTCATTTTCTTGCTGAGAGCTGCAAGCATAACCAGCAGCAACAGCCAGTAATTAATCATGGCTCTGGAGATGGGAGCACACGTTCAGAGACATTTTCAACCCACTCAAACGCGTCATGGGTTTCAAATTCTGCCATAGAGTGCAATCTCTGGAATGAGGTTTTACATTCTTTCTCATTTTGATGGACCTATTGAGTGTGGCCAGAGGTGGTTCTTAGTAAGTCATCAGAAGAGGGTGGAATTTTCTCTTAATGAATCTAGCAGAAACAAGAAGCACAGTGGGTATAGCAGATGGGCAGGAATGAACATGAGGTACCACACAAACTCTTTGATAGTTTAGTGATACCCCTGGGTTTCCATTGATAAGAGTGTCTCAATGTAGTGATCCATAGCAAAGATGTTGTATAACAGTTTTGGAAATAGAAAATGCTCCAGATGAGAGAAATTTCTAGAAATTATCTGTGTTCTCTCTGGCTCTCAGAAGCCCCAGAGCTGCCCTCTGTTGGCTGTCTGTCTTTTTTTTTGCCATCTGTTTCACGCTTTGTAGAGTGGCTTGTAACATTTCCTCATAGCATTCCCTTCCTCAGAACTTCTGTTTGTCTGGGCTCCCTATTATGCCATCCTCAGTGCAGGCCATCTTTTAAAATATTAACTCTTACGACTAGCTGACTTGTTCTCAATGCTTTTGCATGATTCATATATCCAAGAGAGCAATTTTCACTGGTTCAGATTATAGTTATCATTCAGGTTATATCATCAGTGGCTGAGCTGCCTTGGGATCAGCGTTTCACTGTGAACTAATCGACCAGGACCAGGTAGAATAACGTTACACCATTGAATACAAGCTCCTTCTAAACTGCCCTGAACCTGGGCTTATGATCAAGGCAGATAGAGTGGCTGTGCATCTCGGTTCCCAGGTTAATGAGGTTCTGTTCATCCAGTAAGCCCACACAGGTAGCAGGTGTTCTACTTTTTTCTTTTTTGAAGATTTGCACAATACTTTTCAATAAAGTTGTGGATGGCATACAAGTACAAGCCACCAGAAAATAAAAAGCACCAGTGTATCTATTAGAATAATTAAGTTCCAAACACAACGAGAATACTGAGCGTGAGCAGGTGAGCAGGTGATACAACAAGGCCCCTGCTTCATTGCTGGGTGAGAAGGTACACACGGTCTCTTTGGAGACTATTTGGCAGCTTCTATCAAGCAAAATAAATGCTCAGCATGCACCAAGTGTCAACGTTGGTAGCTTAAAACAACAGAAATTGAAAATGCACATTCTGGTGGCTACAAATGGTGTTCTACTTTTAAATAAATCTCAAAAGTCTTCCGTTTCCCCTTCTTTGTGACCATCACCCTATGCAAACTCATAATGATTGTGGCCAGGCTTCTCCTGTCACATTTCCTGCTACCTCTTCCCTGTCCCTCCAGGCTCGTGTCTATTTTTCTATAGCACATATAGGATTATGCTGCCTCTTGCTCATAGCATTTGGCGGCTCCCACTGCCCAAAGCACATAGTCTAATTCCTTGATATTGACAGGTTGCCATGGCATGGTCTCCGCCTGCCTCTTTTCATCTCTCACTCCCCTCCTTTGTTCTCTGCTCTCCGGTGACTCCACTTCTGTCAGTTTCTTGTGCACTCCTGCTTGATTCAGGGACCTAGTACTACTTTTCCACTTGCCTGACCCTGACCCTTGTACTTTCCAGCTAAAAGTTCACTTCCTCTGCCTTCCTAGAGTATGAGGTGACAGGGAAGCCCAGGGGAGCAGTGACATCTCTGGCTTCATGTTGGCCCATTCCCTCTGAGAATTCTGTCTGAGAATTTCTTGTAGATATATTTTGAATCCCCAAAGTGCCTATTTCTATGAATCCAAATCAAAGATAGATGAAGAATTATGGAGACAAAGGAAGAGAAAGAGGCGTATAATATTTTAAAGGTTCACAGGGTACACATAGACTCTGAAGGAAAGGGGGAAAGATCTCTGGTCTTTGATTGCAGAGAAAATATGCAGCCCCCAGAGGGCTGGTAAGATCAAAGGACTGAGCTGAGAACCTTCTCAAGGCCATCTAGCCATTAACAGCAGCAGGATTTAGGCTCTGGATTAAACTCTTTAGTGGAGAAAAGTTCAACTCCTTTGTAAAGCATTTGGAATGGCTGCTGTACTTCTATGAATCCGGACACCTGTTTCCTGGGGTTTCCTGGGACAGATGGCATTCCAAGGTACAGCCCCAGCCTCCCTGTGTGTTTCCCGTGTCCAGTGTGCTCCAGTGCTTCCTGGTGAAAGTTCACAAAGAGGTGCTCAATCAATTATTTGCCCTTTAGGACACTTAACCTGTGCTCTCCTTTTGTGCTCTCCTGATGGAACTGAGCAGGGGTGGGGGCAGGAGAAAAGAGCTGGAAACCTTGCCACCACATATGCCCTTAAGAAAGACACAGGCTCACTCTCCTTGACATCAGCCACACTGATGAGGTCCTAGAGGCAGGCTTCTGCCCTACTGGCATAGAACAGATAGCAAGTTTTCAGACTCACTGCCAGAAATCACGCCATTCCTCGCGTTTCAATGGGAGAGTTCAAATCTCTCCTCTTTCTCTGCCTTTTCTTTTTCCAATGCTGGGGACTGAATCCAGGGTCTAGTACATGGTCAACAAGTGCTCCCTTCCCCTCCTGGTTCGTTCATTTTCTTTCTTTCTTTCTTTCTTTCTTTCTTTCTTTCTTTCTTTCTTTCTTTCTCTCTCTCTCCCTCTTTCTTTCCCTTTTTGTTTCCCCTTCTCTCTTCCTTCCTTCTTACTTTCTCTCCATCTTTCCCTCCCTCCCTCACTCCCACTCCCTCCCTTCTTCCCCCTTTCCTTCCCCTCCTTTCCTTTCTCCCTCCCTCCCTCCATTCCTTCCTTCCTTCCTCCCTCCATCCCTTCCTTCCTTTTTTTCTTTCTTTCTCTGTTTCCTTTTTCCTTTCTTTCCTGTGCCAGACTTAGGGCTTGAACTCTGAACCTGGGGTGCTATCGGGTAACTTTTTCACTCACTTGAGGCAGAGCTTCACTACAGACTTTTGCAAGCTAATTGGGGATGAGTCTCACAGATGTTCCTGCTGGGGTTGGCAGAACTCGGTCTCCTGAGTAGCTAGGATTCCAGTCACAAACCCAAAACACTAACTTGCTTTAGGCATAAGAATTATCCAACACTGATCCTGGTACCCTATACTGCCAGCAGCAGGTGGTGATCACAGTGTTGCCTCCCTCTACCTGAGAATGGCTGTCCTGGGCATGCAGTGCTAGGTAAAACCTGCGCATTGGTCTTCTTTCCCAGGAATCAAAGAGAAGGCAATTGCTTCTGGACACTCACATCAGTACCGTGGACTGAATTAGAGAGGCTATAGGCCATAGTCCCACAACCATGTCCCTCTACTATACCCCCAATATTCTGGCATCCCTAGGCCTTGGTAAAAGGGCAGTGGGTGGCTTTCATAGTTATTTACTTTCTTAGTTCAGCCTGAAAATGGGAGATTCTCATCTCTCAGCTCTCCGATCCAAGGCTGACACATGTAGGCATTAACTCTACCATTTCAATGATTCTTTATCCAATTTTTTTACTCTGCAACCAAACAACCACTAAGCTGGATTACCTACCTGTGCTTTTCTTTCTTTTTATTTTTGTCTATCTGTGTGTTTTTAAAAAATCTATCTGTAAAATAAGCAATTGAATTCGTTTGTTGAAAATTCTCCTCCCCTTCCACACTTCTATCCCATTTCACACTAAGTCATCAGAAGACTATGGGAAAGGTGGCGGCGGGTGGGGGGGGAGAAGTCCATTATTTTTACTGATGAGCCATCACAGAAAGAATAATGAGTGTTTGGGTGCAGAGTACACAGAGAGCCTGATTTCTAGACTTAAGATGCCTAATTAAATGGTGGCCTCTCCAAGGTCACAGCCTCCTTCCTGTTGGTGTTGTCTCTCCTCTCTGTGCCTGGTACGTCATAATGCCATGAAGAATGTGGGCTCTCTGACAGCTGTTGATTTAACCCTTACCAGACCTTGTTCTTTGTTTTTTTTTCCCCAAGGTGTCTGCTAGGCCCATGGTTCAGGCAAGTAGTGAAGGCGCAGCATCACTGTAGAGATTTGTGTTTCTTCTTCTTCCTCCTCTTTTCTCCCCTTATCACTGACCAGACCACCATATCTATTCAAGGTTAGATTTGTGAAAAGCCACTCTCCTCTGGCCTGCTGGCTTCCATGCTCACAAGCAGGCTACCTTAGGATGATTTTTATTCCTTTACTATTGTTTTCTTGCTCCCTATTTCTAATTTCTTTTTAGTTCCTCTCTTTTTCTGTCTCTGTCTCTGTCTGTCTTTCTGTCTGTCTCTGTCTGTCTGTCTGTCTGTCTGTCTGTCTGTCTCTCTCTCTGTCTCTGTCTCTCTCTGTCTGTCTCTGTCTCATTGTCTCTGTCCGTCTGTCTGTCTGTCTGTCTGTCTGTCTGTCTGTCTGTCTGTCTCTCTCTCTCTCTCTCTCTCTCTCTCTCTTTCTCTCTCTCTCGGCTGCTACTGTTATTTCCACCCTGTGTGCTTGGCCCTATGATCTAGCTCTGGGCTCTGTAACCCATGGCAACAGGAGAAAGAAAGCAGGTGATTGCATACCACCCCTCTCTGTGTCTCTCTGTCTCTCTCTCTTTCTCTCTCTCTCTCTGTCTCTCTCTCACCACACACACACACACACACACACACACACACACACACACACACACACACTTCTCTCACCCTCCCTCCTTTTTCGTTCTCTGGGTCTGGCAGTGCTGCTGGAGTGCACAAAGGGAAGAGTCTCCTGGTTGCAGTGCCAATGAGACACAGGCCTCTTGGTGCTGGGCTTCTGGGTCGCAGGTCACCATGCAGCAGCTGCGGAGAAGCACGGAGGCAGCCAGCCCCTTCTGTCTGCTCCAGCTCCTCATATTTCTCCAGGGCAGCAAAGTCACATCTGACCTTGCATATATAGTTCCAAATGCCTTCACAATCACCCATGTCTGCAAGCTGAAAGCCTTATATATGCCATTGTAGGGATTGGCAGAGTTGTACATATTAGTAATAACCAAAGTTATATATATATATATATTTACAGCAAGAAGACATGTCTTTCTACATAAGTTGACAAATGGAAATCATAATTAAGTCATTCGAAATTCAAAGCCTCATCCTCTGCCTGATGTGTGTGTTCGTGAGTTCTTGGGAGCTTTAATCCACTTTAGCACCCTCGCCAGATGTTCTAGTTGGTTTGACCAAAGTGACTGACTTATATTTCATCTTACTTGGTTGAGACTGGTAGCTGTAACTTAGTGGAGAAGAAGTCATTAAAGGGAAACTTCATAAAAAGTGACACATATAAACGTATTCAATATTTTATTTTCCATTAAACCTTACAAATATACATTTATATACCACTCGACATAGAGCCAAGGTCTGACATTTACAAAGCAAGTCAACATTGTTCATGTATAAGCTGTGTCCATAATATATCATCTACAGCTCTTAGTTTTAGTTTCTTAGAATTGTAGAAATTTAGACATTTACAAGACATTTTGAGCCCAGAGTCTGCTAAGTTATCCATCACTTATTTCTTTTTTCCACTCATGTAGCCTTATTTTACTATTATGTCATATTATTAGGAATTACACAAACAAATGAAGCTGACAGCAACTGACTTAGGAATCTAAACAAGTTTATTCTTGATAAGTTTGGCACTGAATTGGTAGGTCGCAGAGATGTCTAGACATTCAAGGGAGTAGCACCCAGAACCTAAGTGGAACCCAAAACGCTTAACTATTCTAGCACATGCAAGTTGAATGGGATGATTCCTTTTAGATAGACAGACTCGAAATTTATTAGTAATATGGAAGAAGGCATCTCCTTTCATCGATCTCTTCTGTACATGAGCTCCTGAATCTGTGTCTTCATCTCACGATCAAGTCATAATTAACACTTGTCCCAATTGTTCTCTAAATTTAGCATACTGGAAAGCCAGTGCTTCTCTTCCTTTGAAATGGAGTAGAACTGACTTGGCCAGCAGAACTCCTTCATCAAAAGGAATCTTCAGTCAGGTTGAAGCCAAGATGAGAGGGTACAGGAGTGGAACCTCCTCGTGCTTTTCCGAATTAACCTCTAGAACTCCTCTAGAATTCCTCTAGAATTTTCCAGAACACAATTGGAACACCTGCAGAATGAGTATAACCAGATAGGAATGAATGCAGATCTTCAGGATGGCACATGCTATCTGAATGACTTTGGTCTACTTGGTTCTTCTTACATTCCCAGTTTCCTCAGAAATAAAGTGGGAATGATATAGCTGCCAATAAAGATGGTGAGCATAAGATGAAATGGTGCATGAAATGCACTTGACATGCTGAGGTGCTCCGCAGTGTCCAATCAGCACCTTTCTCCGATGGTCTATTTTGTTTAATGACACCAATTCCCGACATTTTAAACCTCAGTCGTCCACTGACCTTCCCTTCCCTTCCTGCCAAACACATGCAGTCATTTGGGAAACTGTGCTTTCTAGTTCCTGAATATTTAACCTTCTCTTTTGGCATTTATTACCATTGCTATCACCTCACTTCATGTCTTCATTGTTCTCCCTTACCTTCCCGCTAAACGGCATGCTGCAATTCAGTCAACATCTTGGTTGAACAGTAGCCTTCAGACATCTCAGAACTAACAGGGCAGAGGTGCTCAGACTGCTTCCTTCTTATCTGGTGGTTGACCAGGTGGCTGACCTTGACATTCAACATATTCTAAGCTTCACACCCTTTTTCTTCAGATTACTCATTGACCAATTGTCACTTCTATCTTGTGTTCTTTCCCTTTGTGGTTCTCCAAACTAAGCATGACATTCTTCCACAGTCCCTTCCCTTCCCTGAGCCACTCCTTGCTTTATGAGGGCTGGAGCTGAGCTAGCACTGCTGACAGCGCTGTTCATCTCTTCCACCTCAATCCCAGCATCCCAACTCCATACCAACCTTCCTACACCATTGTTGATACAAACCCTCTCCCTCCTGGACCTGGCATGGAACTTTGCTGTGGCAAACTTGAAAAATGTATCTTGAGAAAATATTTTTTTTAGATAAATCAAGTCCTTGTCTCTTAGATAAGACCCAGAGCAGGAAACCAAACCAAAAGGCTTATTGTGGGTATATAGAGTACTATCTTGTCAGTGGTCTCCCAAAGTGAGCCTTTTCCACTGAACACATTGGTTTTCCCCCTAGCAGGTTGTACATGTAGGAAAGGGCGGAGAATAGTCTAGAAGAAGCAGATTCCTTGATGTGCTGCTTCAAGTCTATGCACTGTTGTTTTATTTGGTTTAGTTTTGTTTTTGCAGGTCGTGGGGCTTGAACTCGGCCTGGGCGCTGTCCCTGAGCTCTTTAGCTCAAGGCTACCACCCTACCCCTTGAACCACAGCACCACTTCCCATTTTCTAGTGGTTAATTAGAGATAAGAGTCTCATGGTCTTTGGTACCTGGGCTGGCTTTGAACTGCGATCCTCAGATCTTAGCCTCTTGAGTAGCTAGGATTACAAGCATGAGCCCACCACGACTGGCTTGTGCACTGTTTCTTTTTTTTTTTTTTTAAGAAAAAAAATGTGGATCTTGCTACCAGTTTATTATCTGTATACCCAGTTGGTAGCGTATATATATGTATATATATTATATACTACATATACATATATGTATATATGTGTGCATTTTATATATGCATGTGTGAATGTATATATACATGGAAAATTTGATGCCAATAACAAAAAACTGCATCCAATCCTTTGACATCAAAGTCCTATTCCAAGCTCATGTTCGTAATCCCAGCTACTCAAGAAGCTGAGATCTGAGGATCGTGGTTCAAAGCCAGCCCAGGCACTTAAGAGGATGAGACTCTTTTCTCCAATTAATCACTAGAAAATCAGAACTGTGTCTCAAGTGGTAGGGCAGTTGACTTGAGCTGAAGAGCTCAGGGAGAAAGCCCAGGCCCAGAGTCCAAGCCCCACGACCAGAAAAAAAAAGGAAAAAAAAAAGAAAAAAGAATAAAAATTCCTATTTTGTTTCCACTAGAATAAATTTAAACCATCATTCTATATCATTCTGTATTTAACCATGAAAAATATGCCATGTTGCAAGGAATGGTAGAAAAAGATCTCAATTGACATTTTGGACTAAGCAAAGCTAAATATCCTTTTTTTTTCTGTATTGAGCTTGACAGACTGGCTAATGGAAAGTTGGGCAATGGGATCCGAGTACTGGAGAAAGCCACCATTAACAACACGCATCTGCTTGCTTCTCTCCACAGTCCCTGCCAGCTGCAGCCACAACACAGTAAATTACTCTGCTAATTCTATTGGCTCATTCCTGTATTTCTCTAATGTAGAATATTGATTTGTGCTGGGGAGTCTAAGCTTACACAGATCCTAAAGGTGTAAGCAGGCAATGTCTAGGTGTGTGTGTGTGTGTGTGTGTGTGTGTGTGTGTGTGTGTGTGTGTGGTACTGGGCTTTGAACTCAGAGTCTGGTACTTGCTAGAAAGATCCTCTGCTACTTAAGCCACACCCTATAGTCCTTTTTCACTTTTAAATTATTTTTTGAGTAGAGTCTCATGTTTTTCTCTGGGGCCAGCCTTAGACCTTGATCTTCCTACCTGTGCCTTGTTGGGATGACAGGTACGTACCACCACACACACCCTTATTAGTTGTGATGGGGTTTCTATAACTGTTTGCCAGAAAGGTGTTAAAAGCAATCCTCCTAAACTTTGCCTATTGAATACCTGGAATTCCAGATGTGAGGTACAATGATTGGCTTGTTCTGATCCATTTTGAAAGATGATGAGAATAAGCTTGGAGATGACATGAGAAAATAATCTGTCTGCAAATTATTAGCTGATGTAGAAATTCTACTTGGGGTGCTGGGAGGACACTTCTACAACAGATACCTATTCTAGTGGTTCTTGATCTTCAGAAGCAACAGGGTGTTGTGGGTCAGAGTAGGTGGCACCCCCTACTGCTAGTAAGGTGATTTCCTCCTCTTAAAGTAGCAGTGATGACTCCCATAGAGGTGAGAATAGCATGAAATGTTACATGGAAATCACTTGCTGCAGCCCAGCCCTGTCATTGGATTCACTCTCAGGGCTATGTTTTACTTCTGGAAAGCTTAAAGACAGTGGAAGGCACTGTTTTGCAGGCTTCGTTGAGAAAGGTAGACAGGTGTTT